>NC_079474.1:5244610-5547640 GCF_026230105.1 Diorhabda sublineata | reverse complement strand
CATCCCGTATGTCCACTTTTATTTTGTAGACTTCATTTATCATCCAGGCCCATAAACAAAAATCTAGTGGTGTGAGGTCTGGAGATCTTGCAGGCCAATTAATGGGACCTCCACGACCAATCCAACGCCCTGGAAAACATTTGTCCAAATGTTGCTTGACCTGACGAGCGACATGTGCAGGAACTCCAACGTGCTGATAGTACATCTGCATTCTAATATTTACAGGAACATCCTCTAGTAGGCCTTGTATTTCATTTTGTAAAAAATTTAAGTAGTTGTCTCCTGTGAGACGCTTCTCCAAAATGAAAGGGCCAATTAAATAACTGTCAACTACACCACACGTTTACAGAAAATCGATGTTGAATATTGCTTTCGACTATTGCGTGGGGATTTTCATCTGACTATACATGATAGTTACGAGTATTATTAATGCCATCATGGGTGAATGTAGCTTCATCCGTGAAGTGTATACTCGATACAACACGATAATTATTATTTAACCGCCGACATAACTCCATACATCGAAATTTTATTTATATTGTTTTTAAAGTTTCTGATAATTTATTGTCAATTTACATGTATTTTCATATGAGTTGAATGTTTAAATCATTTTTTCACCAAGTAAATAATTAATATTGAACACACTGATTACACCACCACTCACAATTACACTGGCTGACTTTATCTTCAGTCTCTGAAGACGATAGCTTAGTTATCAAAACGCGCGTCAGACAGTGAAATTGTGACTGTTGGTGTAGTGGTAGTGTAAACTGTGTTCAGTATGAATATATCAAGCGGTTCCACAAATTTCAACTTAAACAATAAATATTTAAACAGAAGTAAGGTGTTATAAACCCATGTGGGTTTTGAGGATCAATAAGTAGCCTATATCATAATTATATCAAGAGATAGATTTTTTAGATGATCTTTCCAAAAAAATTAAAAAGTAACACAACATTTTATCACAGATTTAACATAAATTTTGGCCGTATAAAAAAACTCGTTAATATTGGGATAAATAAATGTCGGGACAAAAAAATGTTTGTAGTCTATAAGCACTCCATAATGAGACAATAGCAGAAATACATTATATGTATTGACAACACTAAAACATGTCAAATATTTGATTATAGATACTTTTTGCGAATTTCTATATATAAATGACGATTAGAATGTTATAAACTAATTTTTTTTATTTATACTTACACGAATTATATATGATGCTGTTGTGTAACAACCACTTAGCATCTGCCTCGAATGCTTGTGTACTACCATACACGTTGTCTTTAATGTTTTTTCCCAACATTGTTAAATCCATGGGCTGAATTATATATTTTCTATAATCTGGAAAATCGTCTTCACTAACCGGATGTAAAAATGGTTCAGACTACAAAAAATAAATTGTAAAAAAATATTTGTTAATCAATGGTATGATCAAATTATGATCCACCAGTAACATAACAGATAATTACTTACTATCAGGGTAGGGCCGATCTAAATAAATTGATTAAAATCACGATTTAACCAACTGATTTAATTAATAAAAATCATTATAGGATCGAACAGTGAAATTGTCAAATCTTTAGCTTTTAATTCACACAAGCTGACTTATTATTATATTATTTATAATATTTACCTAAGAAATAGACAAAACGCTCAAAATGTTGAAAAAAACAATAATGCAAAGCAACATAAAAATAATTAGTTTTAATTGGGATTAAATATTAACACCAAAAAATAAAATCTAAAATTACAATAATCCTAGCTGCTTTAGTCACACCTGAACTTCAAATTGTATTCGAAGACCAAATTTAGTAAATGATCCCCAAATCTTAGCAAGCAAATTAATGAGCTATTTCTGTCTAGATAAACTTCTATAATTGCCATAAAATGTTAGCCCATTACCAAATACAGTACGTTCATTGGGTGTGTTTTTTTTCCTCGCCGTGGGAGACCTTTGACGAATAAAAAGAGCAACATTTTAATGAGTGAGAAGTAATAATACACCGAAAAAAAAGGAAATTGCTTACACAGCACATGCAATTGCCCAAAGTTTATCAAAGATTATATTTCCAAGCATCTCGTTGGATTGGCAATTCGGTTTAAGCATGTCCAACCACATTTGGAGACAAGAACTGCTCCATTTGTCATGAAACGCAAAAGAGGACGACCAGCTAAAGCTAAGATTAATTGTGCAGTAAATTATTACAGAAGAATGATTCCTCTTAAGATTTTTTAAATGTTTATTATTAGTTAAAAAGATTGTCTTTTATGTATGCTTTTTTAACTTCGAATGGTGTTGTCGGTTGAGGACTCAAGATAAAAACTGTTCAAGAGTTTTTTAAAATGTCGACGTTTCGATCTTTTATTTGATCTAAAAATATATGGTACATTATAACTCAAACATTGATGAAGATAAATAAACAAAAAATTGTGACATTAGAAGTAAAACAATAATCAGTATAACAATATAAAAATCTATATTTGTATATATAAATAAATAGAACACATATAACATAAACAAATAAGAACATTGTTGTATACATTGTTCTGTTTTATGCAACAATGTTCTTATTTGTTATATATTTTGTCTTATATACAGTATGTCCTATTCATTTACATATACATGTAAATATATATATATTTATATTGTTGGATTTTAAAAAGCTCTTGAACAGTTTTATTTTGAGTCGTCAACCCGCAACACCATTTGAATTTATTTTTTAACCTTCGGTTGAATAAACATTCAAGAAAATCATTTTTTTGCCAGTATTTAATTAATTTATAGGCATAAAATCCTCGGCATTAGAAAAAAATTTTATAATAATAAAAATAAATAATAAACTTTAAGACTTTGTTTACTATGTTTGGGTAACTAATTGTTATTAACTTAGAGTAATTTACTTTAATAGGACAACGATATGTTAAATACTTGCATGTCTTTTTAAATTAAAATGTGTTTAATAGGATGGTAAGATGTAAAAACTTTGGTATTATTTCACATTAAAATGCGGTTTTAATTTTAGTGATAATTCACTATTTTGTCTGTTACATTTTACTCATAAGTCTTTTTAATATTCATCTAAGATTGTACTTAAAAAGTCTTATGTGCTTTCCAATTTCAGGTATATCTTTCAGTGCTTTCCACCAGTCAATGCCAGAGAGTTCTAATGTTTTTCCCTGAATAAACATTATTTTTGAAACGGCTTCAATTGGGTAAGAAATCATATGGTTGAAGACAACAGCCCTCTTTGTTCATACATTTCCTCAATCGTTTCCAGGGCAAGATTTTTTTCTATAACTTTTTAGATGTAAGTGATGAAATGATATGGTGTTAAAGCTTGCTCATATCGATGCCCAAAAATATGTATATGATAACTGTAGATCTTCAAATGCTACTTCTAATCATTGAACTAATCGTTGGATTCCCTTAATGCAATTTTTACAGACTGCCCTGCATCCAGTTTTTATTTGGGTCTGGTTTCTTTTCAAAATATTACCCTTTTTTCTTCCCGCTATTGTTTAAACTTGAATTCAAATTTAGAATTATATATTGAATTTTATATAAAAATAATTGATTTTTGATTTGTTTTTTAATAATATGTCCAAACCTGTTTGCTACAAGAGAAAACACAACATATTGAAAGAAAATAAGACGAAATTGATTAATGACACTAAATTACACCTAATTTTTTAAAAATGATAGTTATGCTTCGAAAAAAATCGTGTAAAAATAAAAATAGGTATTTACAATATTAAAAAATTCTTATTCACTACATTGAGAACAAGGAAATATCGGAAATTTATTGATATTAAAAAAGATAAAACAATACAAATATAAAAAATAACTATAGATTGTCACTTTGTGACATTAAACACATACGACTGGAATATAAGTGCAATCAACAGAATTATTTTTTGGAGGAAATTAGTCATTGAAGATTGTGATTGTGATAAATCATTATCATATGTATGTGAGATGCCATTAATGATTTCAGTTGACATTGAAATTTGGAAGTTCATTTCTCATCTGCAAAATGCTGTTTAAAATGATATTACAAACATAATTTTCTGACAAGATCAAGACATTATTTAATTAATATTGCATTTGAGCATTTTCTTCACCATTATCTAAGTTCTTTGTCAAGATGATATTGAAAGGTTGAAAGGCTCAAGTTTTTATCAAATCATAATTCCTTTATATTGGCAAACAATCATCAAATACATATCCACCAATCATGTACTAGTGTTGTGTTGTAAGTCCAAAAAACAACTCTCAAACAAAACCAAATTAAATTAAAATGCTCTACTACTCTCAATCGAGTCTCAATGACTTTTTTTGAAAAGTATTTGAAAGCTTTGTAGACCAAAAACTTTCGTTCTCTGTTTAAACAAGTTCATGTAAAAAAATTCATTAAAAACTTGGTACATACCCCTTGACATTGCATCATTCTATTAACCGCAAATTTTAGTAGACTGCAAAGGTGTTCTAAAGTCATTCCTTTCATAGCTGGTGATCTAAAATGAAATCCAAAATAAAATTTTTTCCAACAAAAATTTTTTATAGTAATGTTATGGTGTATTAAATTGAATGTTAATTCATTTGTATTATTCCATGCTATTGAAATAAGACAAACAAAAAAACAGATTTAACCAGTTATCTGCTCTAGGTTTAAATGGGTAAATGAGTTCGAGCCTATATATTATGCTTGCCATAATTCAATACGAAGTAAGTTTTAAAATGAGTAATATTTCAAAAATTTTCAGTTGATTTTCAATAAATATTTTTTGTTTTGAGAAAAATATACAAACCTTGTTTGTGTGCTCTCAGCTTTTAGTATAGCAACACATTCGGGACATGGCCAATGATTAACATCCATTATGGTTTGTTTAAGACATTTTTGGTGATAAGATCTAGGACAAGTTTCACAAACCACATTTACACCTTCTCTGTGACAACGCCAGCAAAAAGCATCTTTGTTTGGCTGAAAGTATAAAATAAAATATATGTAAATATTTTTGTCTTAGTAAATTCACTGATATACATTGATTTATTATTATATTTTATCAAATATGAATTCTTCAAAATTTATATAGAGAATTATTGATAAAACAATTACCATGCTTCACAATAGTGGAGAGCTCAGTAATGGATGACAGATATACAAACAGGAAGGTATATTTGTCATTTCAGTATATTTTCCAGCAAACTTTGATATGTTTCAGATAATTTGGAAAGAAAACAGAAGGCAATAATATATATGCTTTGCTAATCATTTTTTTTTATCTAAAAAGCAAGCACAAGAGAATAAAATCTATTACATTCGAGTAGTTTGAGTAGTGTTTGCTGTATGGAGATGCCTGTGGATATTGATCTTGAATTTCTGTATATGTCTTGGTAGCTTATTCCACAGGCTTGCACTTCTCCAAAGAAAGGAAGATTGACATTCGGGGGCGTCTGCATGAGAACTCTGTGTTCATGAGCCACGCCTGCCTGTTGAGTAGGTTTTGCCCAAGACAAAGCTTATATCAAGTTCTTGACCACACAGAAACTTATAAGTACGAAAAGAGGAATATGTTAGTAATTATGTCATAAGGTGACATATGTATTGGTGGAAAAAATACGAAGAAAATTTTGCATAAGAATTTACCTTCCTTGCAGCCCTGAATGAATAGGAATAGAAAACAGAAAAAGAAATCTAACAATTTATGAGTAAACAAAGGAAAATAATCCGTCTGAAGAAATATGTAAACAAAGTATGAAAGATATTTATAATGTAAATAAAATATGAAATGTGAGAACTGGCATTTAATAAAAACTTAACCCATCACTTTTACTGCAGAATACAAATAATTTGAAATTAACATAGAATAGAAATCATTAGACAGAAGTACAAAAAATTTGTACACACCAAATATAATAACATAAACAAATTATATATAAAACCAGTTAATACTTACTTTAAATACTTTTACGTCCCCATGTACAGCTTTCTTATTTTTTCTATTACCATCTTCTGACAAAAACTTATCCACTGATTCATTAGAACGATCCCTTTTTCGTTTCACAAGCTTATGCGATTCATTTTCCATTTTATCATCTTCTTCATCGATTTCTTCTAGCTCAGCTTCAGCTGTCACTGGATAATTGAAACTTTGTTTGTTATCTGAAGTTACTTTGCTTGATTTTTTTAATTCAATATCTGACTGCCCTTTATAAGAGTCTTTCACATCCTTTTTCCTTTTATGAGAAATGTTAGTCTTTAGGTTAGCTTCTTTAGAAAGAGCTAGTAGTGATTTGAGTTCTCTTGACTTCTTGGAATTTGTTTGGTCTATGCTGTCATCAAGGTTTTTATCAGAGTGTGTTTGATTATCATTTGCCACTGAAGAAGGTTTACAATTGCCAAAATTTTCAGATTCAGTTTGAATTTTACAGTTGGGTTGAGAGGTAGAATCTACATTTTCAGGTGATGTTACTTCATCAAGCTCGGGCTTTACTTCGTTATCCATGATAAGATTGGAATAGAAAGTTTGCTTTTGGCTGTGAATATGAAAAAGCATATCTTAAAAGTTTAGTACCAACAAAAGTAAGTATAATATAAGGTTTGATAAGATATTTGAAGATTTTTAGAGATCTGTGGTTAATTTGAGTTTAAATTTACGTTTTATCATGGTTCTTTGTTTTGTATAGTAAATAGGACATTTTAATAATAAAGTACTACATATCTATACAATAAAGTTTAGCAATGTGATCTACAGATATATTTATTCTCATGGTATTTACAACTGTTTAATTCATCTGATTTTATCAAAATTGTATGTTACACGAGACAGTGAACGTAGGTTGTCTTTGAGACCTGTACCATGCAAATTATAATATGTTCATTTCAATGTTTACTTTGAAAAAAAAAACTTACTTACACTTATTTCATACAACGATCCATTATTTTATTTGCATAGAGATGAATATGGTGTGTAACTAAAACGAATTCACAGTTTATTACGGCAAAGTGCAAATTTGCTTGTTTCAGGTGTCTGGTGTCTCTAGCGGAGAAATTCCGTAATTATTTTCATAAAAAATATGTGTAGAAAAATCTAGCCTAACCTCTGAGTCATTTTAAACCATATATTCTCGTATCTTCTGAAGATATCCAGAGCTAATTTAGTAATAAAAAATTATGTAAAAGCACTGTAGAACCTATTGTATTAATTCTTATAAAATGAAGGAATATCAATTAATTAATACAAGATATGTACTATTACTCGTATTTAACACTCACCAATAGATGGCAGATGTGGATGAAAGTCTGACAACGTCGATTTTTCTTAGGATACTCACCTTTACATTGCTGCTAGTTGATATTATAGGTAATGGTTTTGAATAGCAGGTTCTTGAGTATTACACGTAGGCAACTCATTTTACACGTGAGTATTATGGTAGTATATAGTTGCATACCACTTTTGAATAAAATTCATTATACAAGCTAAATTTAAGAAGAAATCTAACAACAAAAATAAAATAAAAAAGCATACAAACATCTTGATACTTCCAAATAATATATTTATGTGATTAATATATTTACGAATGTTTAAAAATTAACTTTTTGAAAATTTTTTGATTATATAGTTTTACGAGGATTCGATTTTAGTGAATAGTTTCGGTACACCCTATATGTCAATTATAGAATGCGATGGATTGATTTTGAGGTTACCCAGAATATTTGCATGTAAATCGATCTGATAGATGTAGAAAATAGTTTTTTTTCTATCACCACGAACAAATTCAAAACTCGGTGTGTCACTAAAATTAATGCTCTACTTACTACATTGTAGTCCGGTTTTAATTGTTTCAGTTGATCAGTTTCCAGTTTTTAGGGAATGACAATCTCATTCTAGGTTCATTCAATCGTAAAATGTTATTTTTATTTAATGAAGTCATATCAAAAGTTGTTATAAATATTTACCGTTTTAAAAACAAATAGATAATGTTTTTTTTTTGTTTTTGAATACCGTAGGACAAGTAAGTTTGGTTGTCATGATGGAAAAGGATTCAGTGCGAGAAGTTTTTTATTTACATGAATATAGCTTTAACTGATTTAACAAAAAAGTTACTGTTAACAATGTGTATAATGCCATTATGTTGACATTGACTGTATTGCAAATTCACAAACTAAAATTTATTATTATAAAAAGTTTTTTTCGAAAAAGTTGTAGCTCCTAGTGTACAATCTTTGATTTGAGAATTCCATTATTAAAGTTCACACTGTTTTTGTATTTCTATTATCACATTACCAGTTTATAGTTTTAATTATCAAAAGAAAAAGTAGGCAACCTAAAAAACTGAATAATAATTTAAGAAATAGACACGATATGGAACAATATTGTATTCAGATTATAGCAAAAACACTTTATTTTTGGAATGAGCTACATCGTAAGTGCCTTCTGGATTAATTTGAATAATAAATACTTGGAACTTCCATCCAAGTAAATTATATATTTATAGAAGAAAAGGTAGTAGACAAGCGCTTGTAAATGACTATAAAACAAACACACAAATTACTAAATAAAGACAAAAATTAAATAAAATCTAAATATAAAGTATATAAACGAAAAATTCAATAAGTAACGGTATTACCTTTTAAAATCAAAATTAAGATTAAATCTGGTATTGGTAGGTATAGGGAAATCAATGTGTGCAAGGGATATAGTGTGACATCACAGTGACGCAGCGTGACGTAGGGTCTCGTGACATCACAGGAGGCTTTTTACGTTTACTCAGTCCAGTTTTCTACATACACCAACTGCATAAATAACTTGTAATCCCATATGATATGATATATAAAAAAATAGAACTTTGAAAGTATTAATCCCCAATTTGTGAATACAATAGACTAAGGAGCATTTACCCTCTAGACTTGTCACAAATTGTTACATCAAAGTCTCCGAGATAAACTCATATAAACAGGGAGTGGGCTCTGAAAAAAGCTGTAGCTGAAGCTCAAGAAGTAGTAGCGGAAAAGAAAATGAGGAAGACTACTTACAGAAATAAGAAAAGCTCATAAGAAAGTGGGCTTCAAGAAAATTTATTGTTGGTATTTAAGAAGTAGAGGGTACTGGAAAGATCTATCTATAAAAAGGAATGAGATACCATCAAAAACAAATTTGTAAAAAAACAACTCAGTTCTTCTATCGTAAAATTTATATGGAATGCTCCGATTCTATAATTTCTCCATCTTTAACCAAGTTTTGTGTTACTTTTGAATAACTGTAGTAGCTTTCTGGTTTCGTTATATTGTATAAAATTTTATTTGCAACTTCCTTTTTATTGTTAACGGTTATGGCTACATAACTTTTCGTAATAATTGGAGATTTTCATCCGCCATGCCACTTGAGAGCCAAGACATCAAGTCCAGTATTCGTCAATAAAATGGCCGACGATATTCTTAGAGAAAGTCAGTATACTTCTTAAAATTCTAGAAATCGAGTTTTTCCCGACTGGCTGGATTAACCGCTTTTCATTTTTATATCGCATGAATAAGCCAGGATTAAAATTAGACATATGGGATGTAATTTCGAATTATTTTGACATCACAAACCTCTCCATCGTCACTTTTAGTCACTGTACTAGCAATTCCCATTCTCATTACAACATTAAATATACGATTCATTATCAATTAATGTCTTGAGCGAAATGCTCAAAATCTTAAATTGAATACCTCGGAATGCATTCAAGGAGGAGGTGAAGATAAAGCGTCGAAGTATCGTCCAATTGCACTCCTTTCCACGTATCAAAGATCATGAACATATTGGCCAAAAAAAGACTTTTATCATTTCTATTTAAATATAAAACACTTACTAGCCACCAATTTGGATTTTTAAGTCACAATGCAAAAAAGATGCTATATTCTCCCGCCTAAATAATGTTTACTACCTAACCTAACCTAACAATAAAAAGAAAGCTGCAAATGAAATTTTATGCAATATAACTAAATCAGAAAGCTATTACAGTAATTCAAAACTAACACAAAACTTGGCCAAAGATGGAGAAATTATAGAATTCCATGCAAACTGATAAAACATTAGAAAATGAAGGTATTTCTTTTGTTTGTAGTCGAAACTTAATTAATGTAGGTTGTTAAGTAGATACACGTTTAAAATGACATGAATTATTAGATACCACTCAAGAGAGGTAAGTTGATTCGCAAACCATCGTTATCTTTTTTTAACTGCCCGCTTTATTTGCAATCTATAACAATTCTTACAATAAGCAAATTACGTGACAATCCACTGATTACTTTCTCTTACATCTATAATTAGTAACTTGATCAATTTGGTTTGGCTATTGCGAACATACTAAGGATAAGTTTTTATTTCCGCTTTAACCGTTGGCACATGGAGGTCACGAGTTATGACGAAATTTGGCACAAACCAAGGAGCATTTATGGTAATTCGCAGGATCTTGGACTTGAGGATTGCTTTGTAGATAGGTACTTTCTTTTTTAAAGATAATTGGGATTTCCTACCTATTAGCCAGTTGGTGAATATGTGTTTCCTTCAGGTTAGTCGCTTGTCCAGGTGTAAGCCAAGATATTTGACATCGTCACGTTGTGGTAGGGCTTGATTATTAAGAGTCACTTCTGGGCATTTGCGTTTGCAGTTGGTGAAGGTTACCTAATAATACATCATTGTTATTTGGTAGATCTGCTGTGAAGATGAGGTAAAGCAGCGGTCCCAGGACACTTCTTGAAAGTACTCTGGCGTTTATTTTGTAAAGTGGTGTTTGTTCATCATGGTAGTTAACGAAGAAATAGCGATCATATTCGATCTAAACAAAATTCTAAATAAAAGGCATTAATGCCAAACTTTGTCAAAGGCCTGAGTGATGTCTAAAAACGCAGCAGAACAATACTTTCTGTTTTCAAAATGATTGGTTGTATTTTATGGCTTTGGAACTCAATTCTTGTAGTATTCTGCCTGTTATTAAATCGTATCCAGGGGCTTTACGTGGATTTAGCTTTGTCCTGATAGAGTTTGTTACTTGTTTTACTTGTTCAATAATTTCAGCATCTTTGTTTTCATTGGGATCCATTGGAAACGGCTGAAAGACTGTCTCCAAATGCTTGCCAAACACTGCTGCTTTCTCGCTATTAGTCTTAGCCCAATTACCTTCTACTGTCTTAAGTGGGGTGTGATGTAGCTGTGGCTGCTTTATTTTTTTTTGCCTTCTATAGTGAGTAGTCTGAGGCTTACGTTGCCGTTAAGTTCCTCAGATATTTTTGTATCTCGGTGTTTCTGTGTTTACTGAGCATTCTTTTCAGTTCTTGTGATCTGTTAAGCTTCGTTTTATCTAGAGGGGTTCGTGTGTTATGCCAGATTTTCCTATATCTTCGTTTTACGGATATTTTTTCCTTTATTATGGTAGGTAACTACTCATTATTGTTTTTTTCTTGTTTGTTGGGGGTAGCTATCCAAACACTACCTTGGATATTTTTTGTAAATTGTTCAACTGCTTCATCAATATCTTCTTTTGTTTTTAAGGGTGTATTCAAATTAATTTTATTGTCGAGTATTGTTCGGATTCATCCCATTTTGTGTGCTTGTTGTTCGAGTATAAGGGCTTCTTTTTTTTTTCTATTGCTTCAGTGCTTAGTTTGTCGAAAATGGGTGAGTGATCGGATGATAAATCCAGACATGAGCTGAGTGTGATCAAATTATTTGGAATATTTTTTGTGACACAAAAGTCTACTGAGTTAAGGACAATCGATATATTTTTGGTAATTGTAACTTCCTTAAAAAAGTGTCCAAATGAATATAGAGAGATGAAACATTACATAAGATTAAAGAGATTTCATAACATTGTATTATTATTAACGTTAGTTTATTTTTTCATATTATCTGATAAACTGATAAACTTATTCGAATTCTGTTGGTTTTTTCATCAAATAATCTTCATTATACTTAGTATTTTTCTCATTATTAGTCTCAATATTTTGTAGAGTTTATCATAATTATTTTTAAGAATGAAATGAACTGTTAAGTGGTAGACATTTAAATAAAAAACAGTTTTTGATGTGGATACTGCTGCTCTTATCTTGTTTCGTCATAGATGAATATCTTTTCACCTACTTTTTAACAGCGCACACAAAACATTATAATTCAACATTCTAGTTATAGTGATGTATGTATGAAGAAACAAAGATTGAAGTCGCATTTACGTTTGGACAAATTATCAAAATATAAATGTTTAAAAAGTCTTGTGTACAATAGTTTATTTTTATCCAATTCTTTTTTTTAGAATAAGTGTTGCCTGAGAGACGAGAGTTTTGTCTTGTCTCGCAAGAGATGCAACTAGATGTGTTCTCGTTCTATGGAATTCTGGCTTAAGTGACAGACTTGCAATGGATGTTGTCCCTTCGTTTGTACTGAAAACGAAAATCTATCATAGATAGAGAAGAGGAACATGTGCATGAACAGAGGGATAGTGATCAATTAGATGCAGCTTGTCTCTATTGCAACTAGATGTGTTCTCGTTCTATGGAATTCTGGCTTAAGTGACAGACTTGCAATGGCTGTTGTCACTTCGTTTGTACTGAAAACGAAAATCTATCATAGATAGAGAAGAGGAACATGTGCATGAACAGAGGGATAGTGATCAATTAGATGCAGCTTGTCTGTATTGCAACTAGATGTGTTCTCGTTCTATGGAATTCTGGCTTAAGTGACAGACTTGCAATGGCTGTTGTCACTTCGTATGTACTGAAAACGAAAATCTATCATATATAGAGAAGAGGAACATGTGCATGAACAGAGGGATAGTGATCAATTAGATGCAGCTTGTCTGTATTGCAACTAGATGTGTTCTCGTTATATGGAATTCTGGCTTAAGTGACAGACTTGCAATGGATGTTGTCCCTTCGTTTGTACTGAAAACGAAAATCTATCATAGATAGAGAAGAGGAACATGTGCATGAACAGAGGGATAGTGATCAATTAGATGCAGCTTGTCTGTATTGCAACTAGATGTGTTCTCGTTCTATGGAATTCGGGCTTAAGTGACAGACTTGCAATGGCTGTTGTCACTTCGTTTGTACTGAAAACGAAAATCTATCATAGATAGAGAAGAGGAACATGTGCATGAACAGAGGGATAGTGATCAATTAGATGCAGCTTGTCTGTATTGCAACTAGATGTGTTCTCGTTATATGGAATTCGGGCTTAAGTGACAGACTTGCAATGGCTGTTGTCCCTTCGTTTGTACTGAAAACGAAAATCTATCATAGATAGAGAAGAGGAACATATGCATGAACAGAGGGATAGTGATCAATTAGATGCAGCTTGTCTGTATTGCAACGAGATGTGTTCTCGTTCTATGAAATTCTGGATAAAGAGACAGACTTGCAATGGTTGGTGTCACTTCGTATGTACCAATTTTCTTAGGTCAGCAAACACTTTTATTTATCAAGTATCAATCAGCGAATGGTTTTTAATTTTGGAATTAGAAATAAATTTCCTTTTGCTTTTTAACAAGTTACTTACAATTTTTATATGTAGAATCTATCCGTATACTTTTTATTGTTGCCTTAAAATAGAGTTTTCTTCTTTTTTAAGTATAATATAAAAAAAATTAATCTTTTCAATACAACTTTTTTAGTTTCAAATATCTTTTTTTGATATATTATATTACAATTTTTAGAAAAGGGGATGAGGTAACATATGCCTACGATGTCCCCTTGATTTCTTATTTTAAACTTTATGTTTTACTCCAAATGGGAGGCGAATAAGAATGGTTATTATGTTCATATGAAGATAACATATGATAAAAATATTTTCGCCAAATATGGTAATTATATTCTAATTAGGTTTAAAGTTATAACAGAAAAAATAAGGAGAGCCATCACAGATCTTTCTATCTAAAACAACCAATTTTTTATGCTTAATATGACAATACTGTTCAGAAGCGAAAGAATACTACTTAAAACGCTTTCAGCGTATTTTCCTATGGAAGAACATTCTAAATTTATACGAGGGATGCTACTTAAGTTTTAAGATATGGAAACAATGATGTGAATATGTCAAATTTGACATTGCCATCATAAATATTGAGATTTTTAAAGGTGAATGTATTCAAAACGTGCTTTCATCTTTGCCGAATAATATAATTAAATCGTGAATATGTGTGATGACTTTCGACATGGATTAAACCCACAGCTGCGGGCCTATCAACCTGATTCGAGTTTTGGTGAAGAAGCACCATCTCGATCCATCGTGTTTTCCTATTTAATCGTTGTCGCACTTCGCTACGGGATGAATTTCGTGAGGGTCGTCCAAAATCGGCTGTTGTGCCAGGAAAAATGCATGCTGTGCGGAAATTGATATTGATAGTTCGTCATGTGACATACTTTGGTATTGATTCCATTCGCATAATTCAATATTGCATGATTTTGGCTGTTAAAAATATTTGTTCGTGTTGGATACCGCAAAATTTGAAAATCGCTCAAAAAAAGCTCGTGACGATTGGTGCAAAGAAATGTTGAAAAAATTCAATCAAAAGACATCTATAAGATCGTGACAGGTGATGAATCATTGATCTATTCATATGAGTCCGAAACTAAACAACAATCGACTGTAAGGGTCTTTCAAGACGAGCCAAATCCAACAAAAGTTTTTCGCGCACGAAGAGCTTGGAAGAAAATGGTAGCCTGTTTTTTGGAAATAACTCGACAACTCGCCACCGTTCCAGTAGAGCAGCGTAGACTGGTCAATTCTGAATAGAGCACCAGTATGTGTTTGCCAAAAGAAACAATTAGGGAAAATCGCAGAAGACGAATCATTCTCCACCATGACAATGTCAACTTTTACACATCAGTTCGAACAAAAACGTTTTTGAATAGTCAAAGCATCGAATTGATGGGTCATCTACCATACAGTCTTTGTTTGGCACTCAATGCTCTCTTCTTATTCCCGCAAATCAAAAATTAATTGCGAGGTTTTTCTACATCTGAAGAAGAGGTTGATAAGTTCGAATCACATATTTTGGAGGTCCTCAATCGGAATGAAAAAAATGAGTGGAAAAATTCAAACGCATGATCTTGATAGAGAATATTTCCGAACGCAATAAAGTCATATCTAATTATAAATACTTGTTTTTATTTGTCTATATAAAATACTTTCTATAGAACTAGGGATTCGAATGAGATAATAGATAAACGAGAGAAGAAAATTACGATTAAATCCTGTCGACATGACATGGGAATTAAACAAGCTATAAATTTTTGGCGTATGTGTACTTTTTGTACATTATTCAACAGCTATACTTCGAGTGTATGAACGAACTTCACTTCAATGACAACATAAAATTTAGAAATAATAATGAAGCATAGTTTCATCTTTAAAAAATGTTACATACTGTATAAAGCTCTAACAAAATGATGGTAAGAAAAAAATATACAGTCAAACCGTCGTTATTATTATAATAATAAATCATTGTTCA
This sequence comes from Diorhabda sublineata, assembly GCF_026230105.1. Lineage (NCBI taxonomy): Eukaryota > Metazoa > Arthropoda > Insecta > Coleoptera > Chrysomelidae > Diorhabda > Diorhabda sublineata. The sequence goes on along the minus strand of NC_079474.1, from coordinate 5,532,150 downwards.
TAGGAAAGTAGAACATCGGTAATTTAACTAAACATAACAGACGGTGTTTATAGCCATGGTAAAAATCAAAGAAGTTCGTTGAATAAGGTGTTTTTGACGATCTTTTATTATCAGTTTACTGCTGTTTTCTGTGGACTAGAACAGGGCTCGGCAACCTGCCTTATGCGGCTCTTTGGATGTGAACCTGCGACTCATCAGTAAAAGATAAAATAGCTAAATGTCTTCTAATGTAACATATTTGCAGGTGGAAGATATTCAACTTTCTTCAGCATTATCACTTCCAAAATATGGAGTCGTTGCTTCTTTTTTGGTATAACTATTTGCTAGCTAATTGCCTGGTATACCCCGGTGGCTTGGTAGCCACATTAGGGTTACCTTGTTTTGATATGATATGATAAAAAGCCCAATCTATATACCAGAGAGATCTTTACTGACCTATGAATGATTATCAATACGATGAGTTGTCTGTGTCCATCATACTATACATCTGGTTCATTGGGTTGTCACTATTTTCTGACATCGATGATTCCAAACTAATTAGGTGACCTGTCAGATTCCATGAAATTAATCTCTTTATCTGCTTTAGCCTGTAGGTACCATGACTTTCTTTTCACTATAAGGTGAAGAGGAGGCAGGTTTAGTAGCGTCTCTAAGAATTTCACGTACGAGATTGTTGTGAGGGTGGTGCGTCTAAAAATTTTCAGCAAGACCAAAGCGTTTTTGTGATTCCAAGTTTGAATGTCTGTTTAAGAGACTTATAAGGATATATTAAATAGGAATATGAAGAAATATCTGTAGAATAAAAAGAATCTGATGCGCCTCTGGCTATCATTAAATATATATTTCTGGTATTCGACCTGTGGAAACAAAAGAAGAATTTTACTTTGTAACTAATAATTTAACTATTTTCGCTTCAAGGATTAACAGGGAAAGTGTTATTTTATGTCATGTATATGAAATGACATGTTTACCATCTTTACATTTTTCTTTCACTAAACATATGTCTTCTTATGGTATGTATTTTATATATTCACTAGGAGTCTTTTTATTTATAATATTACGGTTAGAACAAATACATTGCTCGTCATGTGTAACGGACACACGCATTTAATGTTTATTCTATATTTTAGAATATATTGTGGCACCGTTAAACAAAACATAATACAGTGAGGTATGAAATAAAGTCAATATATTCTGTAAATTGATACATTTTCAGTATAATTCCATTGAATGGAGCGATCCACATTAATTTATAGTTAGTTCTTCCAATATCAATTGTAGAAGACAGTTTTGCGAGGAACAATCAATATTTCATAAAACGCACGGCACTCATACCAAATTAAGGAATGAAAAATAATGTTTATTCCCCGTATAAAATTCTAACATCTAACAAAACATCAGTCCACGTGGAATCATTATCTCCACTGTTTACCAATGAAAACATCGCATCGTAAACATAAATGCATTTCTATTGGCCGAAGCTGTCGGAAGGCGTTTGTACACAAATATTCCAGCCAGCTAGTCTGCGATAAGCAGCGGCGTCGTTTGGTGAGATTCATTTAATTCATAAATTTCTTTAAATAAATAGAAATATGGCTTTCTATAGATCTTGGGCGAATGAAGACAATGAAATTGCACAGTGTAGTGAGAATAAAGACAGGTATGAATTTAATAGTAAAGATTTGTATATACAAACAGTTATTTTGAATATATATGAGAAAGTTTAAAAATGAAAATATTCAGAAATCTGATAATACAATCATAATAAGAATTGCTGAATTAAGTAGACTAAATAAAGAGGTTGTAGAGCTCGTTCTAGTAGACCGCCAAGAGCTTTGAAAAAAATCTCTTTATATCACCCTCTTCATAATTCAATCAAATTCTGACTTTAGTCCAGACGATTTTGACTACTATTATTATTTATAAAGATACTTTGGAATTGAAATGAAATTGAATTTATTGAAATTATTTGCAAAGAATTTATTATCCTTTATGGTATTTACTTTGAAATTTCGTTTTTCACAAAAAAAAGTATGGGGTACAAAAAGGGATCAGTTCATGTCTGGTACCCTCTTTAAACCAAACTCCCTTACAGACAGGTACATTTTACTCGTCTATTTATATTTTAGAATATTATATTCAGTTGTAGCAAGTTAACTATATATAATAATGATTTTTTTTATTCCGATCAACAATGAACGTGATTCGGGTTAGTTTTCGAGTAATTATTAGTAAAAAAACATCGTTGATAATGAAGGCGAACTTAATATTTGTTATAAAAAATAACCATATAAAGCAGTGACTTCATTTTATCACTGCGATAAGGTACATTGTATCTAAAAACGAAAAGTTTTTTTATGGGAAGTTACAAGTAGGATTACAATAAAGTGCATTGTCTAAATAACGGCGTATAATGCCGCCCAATTTATAATGATTCGATTGCCTTTTAAACGAATACTTTCTCGCATAAGATTTTTAAAAGTATTTACAAAAATAATAAATTTATAAACTGAGGTATCTACGCCTATGGTAGATTAAACAAAATTGTCGGCAAGGAATCATCGGAAAGTTACAAAAAAGATGCAGAGAAAAAAATGAGAATGAATTCATCAATTAAGCTGCATATAAGTTGATCTAGGAGTACCGTAGAAAACTTTGGCAATAACAAGTTCGGAAATCGAATGTACCAAGGGTATCTATACATTTTCCAGAAAGAAAAGAGAAAGAATCGTAAAATGGAGCTGACCTTTACACTGATGAAAGTACGAGTTTCAGGTAAAGGAATAATTATTTTGGTGGACAACAATTGAATTATGAAAGATTTAAGAAATATCTAGTTCTTAGCAAAAATGTTCTACCGCTTCACACTGGTTTCCTGTTTAGAAAGAACTTGGGGAAAGAAATTGAGGAATGTATATTTGATGGGAAATAAATTTCGTATCACCTATTCATTACAAATTTATACAAAAAATACTTCGAAACTCTGGAACTGGTGAGGAACTTTAATACAAAAAAATTATAATGAGGAAACACAATAGGCATTAAGGTCGAAGTGTAGGTTTATGCCTTGTATAGTTCTGTTCACTGTGTGGATTTACTTGACATTTGTTGTCATGTTTACCAACATTAAGTTATCAGGTAACTATTAAAAAAAATCAGTATACCATAATCACTGATACTTTCAGTCCAGCGGACTCGGGTAAATCCTAAGACGGTATGCGGTATCTTTTTTTCTTCTGAAGACTTCTAAAGCGCAATACGTCCATCACAACATCACAACAAGAAATACTCTTTTCATTCTCTTTCTGTATCGACCTAGAAGAGCTTGAGTTTATATGGACACATGGTCAAAAACTGTGTTCCCTGGGCAGTAGGAAAAATACTCATAGTGATCTACAATGACACAAAGAATGTAAAACGATGAGGTTTTTATAATTTTCGCAAACTGACTCCCAGTTTTCCGTGAGTCGCTCTTATCAAAGCTTCTCTCTCCCTTTTTAGGCATTTTTTTACTTTTCTACCTGATTCTTACTAAAACTTTCTTGATATCTTGATTTTGTTCATAAAAAGCCTACTTGCTAAGCTGCCTAGAAATGTAGGATTTTTTGCCCCCACAACATTAAGATAAAAGCTCCAATAGTTGACACTATAAGAAATACAAATTATCAATTCCGCGTTCTACAAAAGTATTCAAGAAAATTAAACTTTTAGGTAGCTATTGTGAATTGTGAGTTCCTCGTGAACAGTTTGCACGTATTGGACTTTTGCCTAACATAACCAAAATAGTTTTTTCCATTATCATAAACGAATTTTTTTCAACATTCAATTCAAAATGCAAATATCACCTTAGCAACCAAATCAACTGTTTCCCCTAATGTTGACACTAACCTATTTCGTGAGATCTAATGATAACTCTGAAATTAACCATAATTTTGTATTGAAATTTGGGGTATTAATACTCCAAGCATTCTTCTTTATGTTATTTATACAGCAGAGGATGTGAAATGGTAATTTTTACTCACAATAATTCATAAAAAGTCTTTGGAGTATCTGCTACAGTTGTCATCGGCTTGAATATCAGCCAGATGATTTATATCGGATGTTATAGCTAGTAGAGGCGGCCAACCTCAATAATTATATTCTTATTAGCAGAATGACGCCAATTTCGAGTACCTACAGTGGCCTAATACCTTATTTTTACACTTTGAAATTGAATTTGGATTCGTGTCAATAATTGGTGCTTTTACCTTTCTTGACTTTGATATAAATATTTAAATCGTCGTTTTTTCATTCACAAAAAAATAATTTCATTCTATGAACAATCGTTATCATATGATAATATTCATAGCTAGTACCATTTTATTATTACTACTATTTTTTGATGAACCTTGTATAAATTGTGCACGACGTTCATACAACAATTGTGATCTCGTTTTTGACTAGTTATATACTAACATCAACGTCCTTGTCTTATGTATGTCTTCGATTTTCTAGGTCAAGAAACAAGGTCAACAATTTCTCCTTTGCTTTGGTACCAACTTGTACTTAGCTCTTACCAGGCGCGGACCTACTCATATAGTACCGAAACGAGTAAGGCAGAACGATGGGTTTAAACATTTATCTTCATCTCAAATGAAAATTTTGTTTGTAACAAATTGTAGACAATTTTACCTATCTACGTTACCTGTCTTAGTAAGCAGATTAAAGAATTTATTTGTAAAATAATGTCACAAAAATGGTTCATTGATTTATCGAGAAGTTTTTTGCTCCAGTAGATTACAGTCGACCAATCAGTATGAAAAGCATGTATTAACTTTTGTTATGATAGAAAGTAACAATAGATGGAAATCGGATGACAGAATTAATTTGAAAGGATTGGGCTGTGAATAAGATAAGAAAAGATGGTCTGAGTTTGAAGAAACTACGATCAAAACCATGGAATCTAACAATTGAGCTGTTATAAGAAAAATCTTATAACGTAATGAAAATTATTATTGACTTATTCAAAAGTGTTGTATCCCTGTAGAAGGAAACAAAGTTCTAAAGCATTAGGTTCCTTAGAAATAACGAAAATGATAATTTTATGAAATGAAAATATCCTTGAAGGGCTGCAATGGAAATTCTAGCACATAGTCGCGGTAGAATTAGCTTAGCGAGGTGGAGAAGTTGCTGCTTGCTTGACTGACTTTTCTGTATCAAATCAAGCAACTTTTTAATAGAAAACAATGACAACAATGGTTGTCCTATCAGATTATTTCAAAAATGTATGTCAAAAACAGATTATTCATAAGAATAAATTATCAGTGGAAAATGATCACTGGTATGATAATATATCCATAAGAAGAAGAAATACGATTCAAAATTGAACAAAATCGTCTGTCGAAGCGATTGGCTTGAATACCAAGGAAAACAAATTACTAATCACTCCAATGGATCGACCGTGGTTAGTTGATTGGCGAAAAGTGTTGTACAAGAGCAAGAGTTTATAAAAATTAGGGATCACAATAATGCCAACTCAATAAAACTTTATTTGAATATTGACGAAGAACATCAATCAAGTTATCAACAGCATGCGTGTTGGAAATATGTCTTCATCAATTATAGAAACTAATACGTCTGGATCTTCACTAAACATTTCTAATTGTTCTTTTGTTAATTGCACTTTCAAATACATTGTTTTTGTTCTGTATTTTTCATACGATTAGTAAAAAATTTTATACCCAAATAACCCACGAACATTGATAAATACTCAAAAATTTTATAACATATAACGTTCTCAAGCTTGTTACTTATAAGCAACAGACCTCAGCCTACAGAATTGGTATGTTTCCAAGTGCAACAAACTCATGAAATTTATTTTTTCGATCAATTATCCATGTCCTTGGGTTATTAATATTGATAGAAACCGGGAGAATTGTAAGCTGTTTGCTTATTATTCGAGTACCAATACTATAAGTGAGCTTCCAAAAACTAACTAAATTCTGGTCAAAAACTAGCAAAACCGTTTAATTTTAGCAACAAATTAATTTTTCAAATATTAAAAGAAAATAAAATGCATCCCTATAGAATTATACCAAATCAAGAGCCCATGAAAGACGATTTCGATAGATGTTTTATTTTCTGATGAAAGCTTATTTACACATCATCGCTACATCGTTTACAACTCGTTGATCGTCAAAATTGCCGCTATTGATTTAATTAGAATCCTCACTGATTGAGAGATTTTCTAAACATTTTAATGTTACGGCAGGAATTGATGTAAATATTGTAGATCCTTTTTCATTCTTGGTAACTTGGATGGAGATAAATATTTAGAACTGCCCCAAATTAATGTTGTGCTTACTTTGACAAATTCATATTCTGATGCATCTAACCGACAAGTTCCTGCGAATATATTATGGTTTCATCTGCACGATGGATCACAGTCCTATTACCAAATCAATGTCCGGCAATACCTGAACTAAATTTTGCCAAAAGTGGAAAGGGAGGCACAGATCGATAGACTGACCAGCACAATCTCCTGATCTGACGCCACTAGACTTCTTTTTGTGACAAAGCTACATAATTTTATATTACAAAATATAAAAATAAAAATAATAATGATTAAATTCAATAGTAGTAATTAAAATGTATATAATATCTTACATCACAAATTGAATTATGCCAGTCTCTAGAGTCTATGGTAAATTGTAGAATTTAGCTACAGAATAATAAGATCTTTCAAGCAGAGATGCATTTGTCAAACATCAAAACTTATTAAAAGTTTTTGCCATGTTTATTTAGCTAATTGAATAATTTTTTCGCACTGAAGATAATGGATGTTTTTACCATATCAGAAAGAAGTAGTTGTAGTCAAGTAAATGTCCAGCTTATATCGTCTAGTAGGGTAACTATGAATGGATCTCAGTTGAGTTGTGGAATTGTTTGCGAACTAAACAAACAGATTCTAAAATGAAGAGAGCGGGGAGAGTTCGAATTACAACGAATAGATTTGTTTTGTAATTTGAAGATAGAATCGAAGAGGTATGAACTACAAAACCCTCAGAAAGGCAAACTACACCGAAGATGCGATTCGAATAACGAATAGTAAGTTGTTAAAGCAGTACGAGAATCGAGCTGTTCAGACACACATTTAATGGCAAAGCAAGCAAAAGTTAATTTTTTTGTCAGGTTTTCTATAAGTACAGACTATTGAAGGGCACTGTCAATATGTAGACGAAGAAATTTGATCGAATTTGAGGATTGGATCTTTGAGTTTTAAAGCTCCTTTATAGGATGCAACTAAAGTTTTCTCACTGTTTAAACAGAGACTGTTTGCGTCAGACCAGATCGAATGTACTCGTAGAGCTGGACCTGGACCACTCCAATAAGTTGAGTAACGTACCGTCGATTATTTTGAACATCTACATTGACATTGATGTTTTTTTCATTATTTGATTTTTGGTATTTGATATTTTTGAGCGAGTTAAAAATACAACTTGACGCGTACAAGCGTTTTCTCTAGCACGCCCTTATTTATTTATTGACGTATTCATTCTATTTGGCTATCTTACTGTAGATTGTTAGTTAATGAGCACAAACAGCTTTTAAGTTTATTAGAACGTGCTAATGTTATTTGGACCTCTTCTACTTGTAACAAGTATCTAAACACCCTATTTATATCACCCTTTTCAAGTTTAGTTATTGGGTTGTTTAGCTTTTAGTGTGATAAACTTGGATGTGCTGCTATTTTACTCAACAGCTGGGATAACATCCCGATGAAGGCCTTTATTTCCTATACAATTTGCTTCAGCGATGTCTATCTATAACAAGAGAATGCTTGTTCATTAATTGACTTACCATCAAACGTGTTCCTTTACATAGTTTTGATTTTTCCATGTACTGAGCCAACTTTAGTCTTAAATTGTGCGCTGGTAAGCCGGGCAGATCCAAATAAATGAGTTCCTTGAACGTTGGATCAAATTCTCGTTGTGTCCCAAATTATGTGATTTAAGACCACAATTTCATTTTTTATGCTCGATTCAAATCATTTCTCACCCTGAATTAGAGAGTGGTTGCAAAAAATTTACGGTGTATATTACAGTGAAATTGATTGAACTAAATTTAAAATTGCAAGAAAAGGAAAACCCAGCTTATATTTTGGTAGAGGAATTGATTTGTTTTAAAGAGAAAACTCTTTTTGCTGAGCAATTTGGAATTGAAACTAGATATCTAGAAATGCATTTGATCTTTTTAAAAAGTATGTGGAGTTTTGTGGAGTGGAAAATTCACAGAGTTAAATAACAAGCTGAAAGTCTTGGAGGTCCAGAAATGTAAGTATGTAACGCAATAAAAGTGGACAGCCCTAAAAGGAATGTTGTGAGTTGAGGATCTTATATTCGACGCATGGAATAGTCTTCCAGATTGCTACAGTGAGGTAAAGAAGTTGACATTTGAATATAACTAAAAGCAAAGCTAGAACCCAACTAACAAATGAAAATTTAGAGTTATGTTTGAAACTTAAAACAAGTTCCATTGAATGTCTTCGCTCAAATCTATGTTATTGTTCAGTAAAGTTTCAATTTTCTTTAGAACTTTGAAATTTTGTTATTTTTGGTTCTCCTGACTCAAAAGGTTGCCGACTTTGGGCTAGACTGATGTTTTGAGTCAAAAATTTTTGTCGTTTATTTGTTTGTTGCATGTTCGTTTCATGTTACGTCCCACGTAAATGGGATAAAAAGTGTTCTTCTGGTTCTTAGCTACCTCCCCACCAATTTTCAGCCAAATTGGTTACACAAATAATTTTTCCTTAATCTTAATTGGTTTTTGTTTGTTTTGTTCAATGGTATCCAATTAATTCGTGGACAAAATCAAAAAAGTTTTGGTTCTTTTAGGATTATATCAGGTTCACCCTCTTCTGAGACGCAGACTCCATTTTATAGCAACTATTTGTACATATATCAGTTTTTTCATCCACCTACTGAATTCTTTGTCAATTTTCTTGCATTTTTTCCATTTAAAACTAGTACATTCACGTTTTAATTAATAAAAAGACGCTACGTCTCTGTAACGTCAATTACAGAAGTTGTCCATTAGGAAATGTAATCGGTCTACATGCGTTTTACTAATGTTTCGATATTTTTGACATGTGCTCTGCATTTTTTGGCCACATCGAGTCGACTACCTTTTCATACGTACTTCAAAGTGGGTCACAGTAGATGAAAGTTAAATTAAAGTGACTAATTTTTCGTGCCGATGATATTTTTGTTTGAGACGTAGGTAATAGAATGGAATCGTTCATGGAAAAAAGAACCATTTCAAATTTCTTGACAAAAGATTGTGTTTTATACAATCTGTAGTAGTTGAGATGAAAACACCTCCTTATTTTTATTATTTCAATAAATTATAAATACCATAATCAAAAACGCGATAATATATGGATCAGAGACGTGACTACTAAAAGAATAAATGAAAAGGGAAATAGAAGCTACAGAAATAGACGCAATGAGGATGGCATAGAAGAAAATCAAGATTGGAAAGAGTGACTAATGATAGAATTAAGGATGTGGAAGAGACAGTTATAACATCTACAGAAAGAAAACAACAACAAATAAGCATAATTATTGAAGAAAATAATGAGATGGATACCACCAGAAAACTGAGAAAGAGGAAGACCAAAGAAAACATGATTGAGGGAATAGAACGATCAATAAGCGAGCGAGGACTGAGTGAGGAAGACAATAGAAAGTAATGCAAATGCAAATGCGAATGGGTATGCGACAACGTCGCAGGACATTCGAACCCGAATATATGTAAATATATTTCTCCCAATAATCCAGAATAAGACCCGGCTGTACCACATCAGAATCAAAACATATAGGAAAATATTAAAAACAAAACCGGGAGAGTCGGGAAAGGATTACAAGAAGAACAGAACAATAAGAGCGATAGAATAGAGGACGACCAAGAAAGACCCGGATGGACGAAATTAACAAAGCGACTGAGAATAGAGGATAGAAACTACCATAAAGAAAGGACCAAGAGAAATGGAAATTATTTTGGAAGAAGGATTCGATGAGAAAAGAAACTCAATCTCAAGTCTTGCATCAGTAAAGGTAGGTAAAAATAATGATTACTTTTTTTCATTGGGCTTTAAGGTATTGCCATGGAGTAATCATGATTAATTTTTTGGATAAGGGTAGAACAATATTTGGAGATTACTATTCGACAATACTGACCACTCTACGAGAAAAAATTGGAGGAAAAAGACGCGGAAAGCTATCCAAAGGTGTTTTGTTTTTGCAGGACAACTCCCCTGCACACAAATTTCATGTTGCCACGCAAAAAATTCGTAATTTAGAGTTTGAATTACTAAAGCATCCCCCTTAGTCACCAGATTTGGCTCTATCCAATTATCATCTCTTTCCTCAACTGAAAAAAAAGTTTAAGAGGTCGTAAATTTTCTTCCAACGAGGAAGTAATAAAAGCTGTGGTCTGGTTTGCAAAGCAAGAAGAAAAATTTTTTTTGAAAGATCTAGAGACGTTGCAGATTCGCTGTAATAAATGTATCCAATTAAGACGAGAATATGTTGAGTAATAAAATATTTTGGCAATGAAATTTTGTTTGGTTCTATAGTAGGCTAAGAATTTTTCAATATATCCTCCTACTAACAGAGCTTGAATTTCGTTCGCTGCTCTATTGCGCGATGACTCTACCTTTTACACTGATTGAACTCTACTGTTCGTTCTTCCATTCCAAGCGCGTGAAACTAGTACATGTAACTAGCCGTTCAGATATCGGACCACTCATTGAACTTTTTAGGTACATCTTGTATTTGGGCGTCGCTGACTTCAAAGCGATAATCGGTATTGATGGTGGTGATCTGTTACTGCCCACGGATTCAGGTGCTAGCCGAGTTTATTGAAGCGGCTAATTTGAACGACGACTCCAGTGTTCTATCGTCGGCTAAGCTATATATCGGATTTGCAGTTTTGTTAAGTAGATTTTTGATGTACAGAAGAAAGAGAGTAACAAAATGCATTCCTGGGAAACAACAGCGTTGACCTCAAACCTTTCTGAGGTGAGACCATCGATAGCGATATGTATGGTCCGAGAGGTGCATTGAACAGATCAGGGTCTGTTGTTAGAAACAGATTAAAGAGTCTAACAACGTCGCCATTTCGATCGGGAACTTTCGTCGGTTCATTGATAAATTGGTTTAATCCGTGATTGTTGCCAAAATCTTCAACTTCCTACCACTCATCATCAGTTTTGCTGGAAAAATTAAACCAGTTGACGTAATGTACATTAAAGTAACCCACGATAACAATATCTGCATTTGAATTGTTTGATTGTAGGTAATCGATTTTAATGGGAAAGTTTGAGAATAATTGCTTGTAACGGGCATCGCTATGAGGTTTGTATAGGAAGTATAAGATTTTGTTGTTCATGTTTGAAACCATATAACATCGAATTCTGAAGGATCAAGATTCTCTTCTCTCTGGTAAGATATGTCGACCCAAAGTTATACCCGAATCGGGCGTGTAACTTGTATCCAGAATATACAATTGAACCTTGGATTTTGTTGAGTTCATCTTTGCTTTTGCTAGAGCTAGAATATGAGGTCTCTTAGACTGCAGATGCTAGTGTACAGCGTTTATATTCTTGTTGACACCTCGTATATTACAGAAAGATATTTTTGCCTGATATACCCTACAAAGCAGCCTCAAATCGAAGACTTCAACAGGAATATTTTGGTTTATAAGATGCCATCATGCTATTATTTATTTTTATTTTTCCAATTATCTCCCAAAATCGGACTATTCAGATCCACTAACTAGAAACCTATAAACGTAACTGGAATTTAACTTACAAAATATTATTTTTCAATGTACACTAACTATTTTCACGAATTTATCATTTCATTTATACCAACGACGAATCTATTTTTAATATTACCAACCTTTTGTTGGTGAGGAAACTCTACGCTTATGATTTAACGCTACTACTTTGTGGTTCTTGGTGTAGTTGAAGATATTCGAAGAATCGTTTCACGTTCTAATTGTCTAAACTATCTTATTCTTTATTGTTTTCGTTATTTTACCCAAGTTTGCAAAAACAAAATAGAATTTTTCGGTGCATACCTACGTATACACGGTCTATTTATTTTGCCAAATTATAATTAACATTCGTTGTATGTAACTGGTTATCCGAAGAAGCAATTAGATTATTTGTTGTGCTTAATTATTATCCTGGTCAGTCCGGAAGCTTTCGTAATACTAGAAAAATCCAGGAAAGTGTTAAAAAATTTTTAGGATATCGGTATAATGTTCCTAAAATTGAATGTGAATAAATGAAAAATAATTATTCATAATTCAAGCCCTTTATCCAGTCAATGCTATTAAACGCTTGAAAGATGGGTTCAATACAGTTTTTGACTTCTAGGGCATTTAGGCTCGGGTTTTTTTCAATAAGGTAAATAGATATGGTGAATTTTTGTAAGTAGAGTCCACTTTTTGGTCATAGAAAATTGAAAATATATTTTCCCGCTTAGTTTAGTTTATCTCGCATTGTAGTATTTTTTTTTGGAAAGTACAGATAGAAACGAATAATTCGAAAAAAATATTGAACTGAATATTATAATTTTGAAAATTTTAATAGAAGAGCCAAAAATTACAATTCACAATATTTCAAAGTTTTTGAAAAGCCACACATTTTTTTTGCATTTCGTTCAATTTTTTGACGCACAAAAATTTAAACACTTTTATGGTTGAAAAAGAAAATAAAATCGTATTATTGATCATATTATTACTTCTATTAACAAAATACACTAATTAAATCATTGTTTAATTCAAACAACATTACAAAGATCACTGTTCAAATTTCAATAGTTGATTTATTTAATAATTAAAGTAAAATGCATTTCATCATCATCATCAAGCTTTTCAATCCTTTTGATTATGGCTATCGCTTATAGCGCTGCAAAATTCTTTTTTTGAGGTGGATTACTCCTCGTTTTCAATTTTTGTTTCCTTCATAGTTTATCGTTTGTCTTGGACTTCTATTTTGGATTTTTTACTAGCCAACAAAAATTGAAATATTTGTTTCAAATTCTCATTTTGATATTGAACGCACCGTATAAATAAAATCATCAAATTTTCGGTGTCTTATGACCAAAAATATTGTATTTGTAATTCCACGTTTTGCACATGTTCAGAAACAGGCATCAATTCTGAGACACCCTATGTTTTTTTACAATAAAATCCAATTTATGAAGTATTTTATTATTAACAATAGTTTATTTTGAAGTAATTAAGGGCATGTTGAGTTAACAAAGTAATGACCTTATTTCGCCGAACGTAAACACCTAATTCAATTATACAGGACAAAAATGGCGTACAAAAAATACAGATGTTGTAAAATTGTCGAGCTTTATTTATAACCATACTTTAGAAGACAATAATTATTGTTATGAAACATGTGTTTTTTTTAAAGCAGTCAAAATATTTGCAAACATCGGCAAGAACAAGTACCAATAAAAACCAGATGTGACAATTTTTTTTTAAAGTGATATTTCAGTTCTTTGTGATAAAATATAATTTGTCGTGCTTAAAAATTGAAGACGTGTGTCAAGGAAACAGGACTATTATAGTAATTTCATGGTTAATCAGAAACCGAAGGAAAAATTCAAATATTCCAATAAATAAGAATTATTTGTTCACCCTTGTGAGATTTATCAAAAATTTTTGTTAGAAAGCAGTGGCTACTCGTGGTAAAAGTACTTTGAAAATACGAAAATATTGTGCGCGTATTAAATTTAATTATTTCTCATTTGTCCGAGACTCAAAGAAAAGACATTTTGATTATAATTGGTTGTGGAAAAAACTCAAAGGAGGTTTGGGAAATTGTTTATAATAAATACCAGGTAGAAATGTTCAATATAGTGATGAAAAAAAGTCAGATGTACTTCTAGAGATTGAGGAAAGAGACAACTCGAGAACCTGCCACCGACAATGATGTAACTTGTAAATCATCTATTTTGAGAGTTTTATATAAAGAAAAATACCACCCTTACAAAGTCCAGTTGGTTCAGGAATTGAATGAAAATTATCCTGATAGAAGGCAAGAATTCTGTGAATTGATGATTTGCAGTTCATACAAAATAGTTTTTTCTGATGAAGCGACGTTTTATTTAAACGGTTAATAAACAGAACTGCAGATATTGGAGCAGAGAAAATCCTCACTGGATTTGTGAGATTGACACTCAATATCATAAAAATGTAAAGGTTTGGGCTGGTATCATTAATAATGAAATTATAGGCCCTTTTTTTTTGTAGGCACAGTTAATTATGAGATTTATCTAGATTTTATGATTAACTTCTTAGTGTCTACATTATATAGACTTTTTCCGGATTCCGGATTCCATTAATCATCCAAATGATCACTGCATTTTTCACGTACAGCTAGAAATTATTTAAATAAGGTTTTCCCAATAGGTTGATTGGAAGACGTGGAACGATCGAATGTCCAGCTAGATTCCCCGATTTAACTCCTGTCGATTTTTTCTATCTTTAAAATCTAAAGTATATTTTAATAGACTAGACAATATTGCTGATTTAAAATTAACTAAAGAACCCCCGAAGTTATATAAAATGTTGTACGGGAATTCCAAAATTGCCTCAATTATTGTCAAGTGAATGGTAGTAATTTTAATTTAATTGTAAAGTTTTGTGACATTATCGAAATTTTACATCTTAAAAATTAATTTTCTCAGTTATGATTGCACCACATTAAAAAAAAAACTTAATATTTCTGAACAGAGGACTAGAATTGCTAAAATTGAATTTATTCCATACATACTCGTATGGACTATATTGTATATCGTTGAAAATGAAAAAGTTCCATCTATCGTGTATTGTGAAGAGCTGTCTCGTTTACAAGGACGAGTTATTGTTGTTGGATTGAAACGTATGTAAAAACACAAAGTTTTGATGTTAGTACCAAATTCAAAGACAAAAATATTAAAGACTGCAATAATGTACTATTGTATGAATGTTTTTTTTGACTAATGCACTATTTTTTTCGGCTCCAATATAAAAACCTGGCCACAAATTGACCTATAGGGATTAAATTATGGTAACCAATTTACATGTCGGATTATTGGAGCTGGTAATCTTTGCGATGAGTTTACCACCGCAGATCATACTAAAAATTCAGATACAAAAAACTTGTTTCAACTTCACAATTCTGTATATAGTCGTGTGTCATAAAAAGTGTGCTATCATTCATTTTCAAATAAACTATAGACTAGATACTATCAAAGTACATACCAAACAGATTAGTCTTTCATGATGAATGATACATTGTGGGATACAAAAGCAATGAAGTTCTCTAGAGAATACAACAAACATTTCAACACTTTTCGCGGTATATTGTATTCATAATGATAAAAAAAATATATAAAGAATGTGAATCAAAATAAAAATTTTCCGTCAATAATAATATCCAATTGTTAATTTTTCTTTTGTGTATCAAGGTCTAATTTAATAATGAAATTTAACGATTTAGCACTTAATTCTTGTATATACAGAGACTAGTTGCTTTATTAGTTTTATCTTATCGTTCTATTAAGTGCTACATGGTAATTTAACGAAGGGTAAGTAAAGAGTAAAAGGGTGACGCCATGTAATTTGATATACAAGAGAATTATATGTCTAAGGACTGCAGGTATATATATTTTTGATGTACCAATTTGCTGTTACTGTATGTTGATCTTCAAGCTTAATAGTTTTCATTTATCTTGTACCCCGAAAGAAAACTGAAAGATCTTTGCTTTTTCGCTATTGTTGGCGAATTTTAGTTAATCTGCACAAGGCTCTCCTTGAGAGAATCATATTACGAAATGGTATGCATGTCGACTATTATTTAAAATTTCTAATGTTTCCTATCCCAAGATGATTATGCGAGATTGTTTATCCAATTGAGAATCCAATCGAGATTTGTCTTAATCGATTGATATATCTTATATCTTTTGACATTGACATTGACAGAGCCTACCAGCACGCTCCTATAGTTTCTTGGTACATCCAAAAACCCATGGTATTCCTAGTATTAAAAAAGATATCTTATAATCAATTTTTATTCATTTAATTAGTTAATTGAACCCAAAAAAACTGTGATACTAATATACTTAACGGCAACGGAAACCACAGATTATTTATACATTATGGAAGGTAACTGAAAATGTTTTCACAAGTTTATAGCCCTTCACGTCTGGTAGAAGATGGTACATGACAGATTAGTTGCGAGGAAGCTGCACAGCGAGGAAAGCATTTGGAGAGAGTTTTTCAGCCGTTTCCAATTATTACAAGCAATTTAGACGAGTTTTAGATAAGACTTTAAATTAAATGTATTAAATTTTTGGTGGTACTGAATAAGTCTAGCAACAAATTTACGGGCATCGATATTCGAAATTTCGAAACTCAATAAAATTTTGAAATGCGAATGACTCGAAATCTATGAGGGATTCGAAAAAAACTGATGTAACGAAAAATGTAGAGTACAAAATTCAATACAAAAAAGTATCTTAGATATTTGTTCCTAACCTCAAAATTTCCACCTTAAAATGGGTTTATACACTCAAAATTATTTTGGATCGCGAATAACTCGAAAACTACGAGAAATTTGAAAAAAAGTGCTGGAACAAAAAACATACTGCATAAAATTCTCTACAGATTGATCTGTAAAAGCTTTTTTTCCCAATCTCGAAATTTTCACCGTGAAATGGGCTCATGTACTCGAATTGCGGATAAGATAACTCGAAAACTATGAGGATTTCGATAAAAAATGTGGAGCATAACATTCTGCATAAAAAATGTTCCAATTTTTTCCTAATCACAAAATCAATTCTCTGTAACGTGCTTTCACTAATACAACTTGAAATTTTCGAATAAACTGACTCTGACTGATATTTAAGGACATATTTACGAAAAAACGGGACATTTTGAACTTTCTATGTATTTGTAAAATTGTAAGAATAAGGATACATCATCCTGAGATTGTTTTTCTATAAACTTGAAGATTCTAAGCTCCAGAATCAGTACCAACATTTTTGTGAAAGAGAAACTATTAAGAAGTCTGTAAATATTGAAATAATAATCAACCTAGAACGAAGATAGTATTCATGAACGCGTTTTTAAAAAGTTATTTCATTTGAAACCAAGAAGTAGTTCATGTATGTTTTATACATGAAAATATTGATAATAATACGAACGACAAATCTCTCTTGGATTTGCTTGTTTATATGGCGAGTAATGAAATATATCCATTGAAACTTTAGGTGCTTATGTGGTCAATATACGTCTTCAACTTAAGATTTTCGAAAATTAACCAAGTCGAATATTATGCTAGCTTACTCTAGTAGAAAATAGAGATCTTAATCATGATAATGCATACTGATGTAGAAGTAGTTTTCCAAGAGTTAGAGCAGTTTCCATATGCGCTTGGAACGTAAGCTGGCTTGAAATCGCACTGGCTGGAATACCCGAGCGGATGCTCCGGATTTCGGCGTTGAGGATTTACTCAAAAATAGTGACTCCACCGAAGAAATGACTGGAATCCTTTTTTGTAAGAAAATTTGGGCTCTACATATGTAACTGGGACTTTTTTTCGAGTTATTCGCGTTTCAAAATTTTTTTGAGTTATAAGTTCTAAAATTTTGCAAAACCCGTGCCCGAAAATCTCTGAGAATCTAAAAATCAGAAGCCCCCAATTCAATTTCGAGTTTAATCTTATTTTACCTTACTAAATGGACTCCGTCGAAAACAATGATGCTGAAATTATTGAATTCTTTTTAGCTAGAACTCATTTGAAAAAAATCATAAAAATTGAGGTACTAGAAGCGCTGAAAGGAAAATGACCAAATTTGATGAATAAATTCATAGTCAACTCTTGACTTTTTTGTCTTTTTAAATAAAATTGTTGAAAACATATCTTTGTTTATTCTTGTGAATGACAAAGTTTTATAAGAAATTACAAAGAGTAAAAAAAGTTTTGAATCAAATTATTCCTGGCATGAAAATAAAACTTTTCAAATAAACTGACAGATAAAAACTTCTGTGAATGGTTAGATCACCTACTTAACATTAATTACTTATTGCCCTTTAAGGGCTACAAAGAAATTCATTTTTTTCGATATTCTTGGCCCTAAATTGAGGCTCTATAACTCCACAGGGATGCAGCTTGGTATAAAGATTAATTGTTTCCAATTATTATATTTTTGACTTCTTTATACGTCTCTCCTCTGTGTCGATTCTTACGTAAGACAGTCTGTATAATAATAAAACGATAAGGGGACTTTGGAACTTTCGTATATGAAGTTTAACTTACTGACTTTCCTAATTTTATAACAAATGGTAATTTGGAGTTTGAAAAGATACCAAGAAGTCTGTCATTAGCTCATAAAATTGAAAGATATATTATTAAATTATCCGCATACATGATACATTTAACAAAATTTAAGTAGAGATGTCAGTTATATAATTTCCAATTATTCCGCTTTTCAAATGCAGAGAGATATTTTTTTATCAACTAAGGACTGACTCAGAGAAAGTAATTAACGAAATACTTGTTTGTAGCTTTATTTTCTTATACAAAATAAAAAATAAATCGAAATTGTTTCTCAAATTGAGATTATTATAATACAGAAGAGAAAAACTTCATCTTAATTCATCTGGTTGTTATTGTTGATGTCCTCAATTGGCCAACAAGAGAGCCACAGTGTGCGTGCACGTTCGCCACCAAAGTTAAAGTAGGAAGTGTGTCCGCATAACAACCGCGTTATGCCCCGAGCCCCCCGTCGGCCCCCTAAAATGCAAGTGGGCCGTGTGCCACTTTCTGATACGCGCTGCCGCCAGCTAATCGACACTATACGACCGAAACAGTGACGGAGGATTTTTATGCACTATGTCCACTCGAATTTTACAAAATCTTTCTTTTATTATTCGAAAAACTTCGCAAATATTTGAAACAAAAATTAATTGTGTAGTTCATTCAAAGATTACCTAAAAATCGACAATATTATCTGAAAGTTGTAAATAATACAGTGAACAATAACAGGGTCGAACTCTCAAAAAATTTTTTTAGTCTTTCTGTTGTATTTGGTTGGTTGTATTGAATCAACCAATTGTAGAGAGTTTTATAATTATTTACAGAAATATCTGTTGACGTCCATTTTATAACTATTTTAGCAAAGATGTCGTCCTCTCTTAGCTTATTAACCAAGCTTTTAACAACAACATGCAGATTTAGGTTAATGTAGATAAGATGTTTGAAGTATCTGAAGTTATACACATTGCCGTTTATCCAGATGTGATCTGGAGGGCTTAGTTGGTGCGAGCCCCGTGTCAGCTTCGCATATCCCAGCTGAAGGGATAGGCTGGTAGAGCTTTCTCAATCTTCCGGAAAAAGGTCTTACTCTAGATGATACCATAACTAATCCATTGAAGAGGAAGTTGTACTCTTTCATCCGTAGATTTAGCTGTAAAATACTTCAATTCTTATTTTATCAATTGGTTCTGTATTCATCAGTCGGCTGTAATTAGTTTATTGCAATGGAGTTACTGGCTAGGATGAAGACCATTCTCTTAGAGAGGAATGATGTAGTGAAATAAAACTTAAAAATTTGCAATAGCAAGTTTGAGTTCTACCTGAAGAAGTTTTGGTATGTTAACAAAGACTTCGTTCAGTACACATATCCATCGTAATCTCCTTCATATATAACAATAGTTTCAGCTACTGTGATAGTTTCATTGTTTAGAATAGTAATGGCGGTCGGTTGACGACAACGAGCTCTTGATGTATTACTTCATGTTTTTTAAACTGGAATTATAGACAATATTTTATAATTTAAGCGATATCGCAAATTCTTTTCCAACTACGAGCGTTTTTAAAAGATTTTTCTAGCCGTTATGACCTCGATTAAGTGGGTCTTTGCCTTATCTTTTCAGCATACCCCTAAAATTCATTTTAGTTTTTGTCCTTATATAAAATAATTTCAACATTGGATACTAAGAAGTTACAACGAGAAGACAAACTGTGAGGCTTCTCAAGTGTCTGAATCGCGCCTGTGTGAGTGTTGGGCACTCATAGATAACGTGGTCTGCTGTTTTTTTCTCTTGAATTCACCAGTGGAATTCCAGGTCGTCCGTGATGTCCATAGTCTGGAGACAAAAGTTCCATCTATGTTAACCTTATCTTATCTTATGCAAGGTATTTATATTTGAGAAATATATCGCTAGCTTACATCAGATCTATGTCTATCGGGTAGCCACACACCACCCCCTTCAAGCTATCAATTTTCATACTCAACTATTTCGCTACTAGTACTCATATTAACCTGGTTAGTTACTTTCATGTCTCCTCAAAATCATTAAATTATTCACTTCTTAATTGTGATGTAATTTCGTAATTCAGCCAAATTGTTAATAAACCTGATTAGAAGACAACGAAAAAATAAAGGTAACTTCAGAGCTAGGACACCAACACGAACCTTAGTTTGGGATATAACTTATTGTCTAGATAGATAATGGATGTTCATTTTTATACTTTTCTATGTCTAATATCCCACATTCCAGACTTTTTAAAAGGCTTTTGATTAATGGATCAGCTGTAAACACTGGGTTCTCTACTATCACATCAAGAAAGTAAGACACAGTAGATCCTTTGGGTCCTAGTATATACGATACACCAAAATCCATACATACATACATATATAAATGTCCAATATCCAAAAATAATATTATTTTCAAATTCATCTACGCCATTGACTATATGAGCATCACGAAAATATATTCTGATCAATTGGTAGATATCCAATTGTTTGTGTGTTTCTTACTAACTGAAGTTCAATATGCACGCTCATTGATTCACCTACTTTTGGTTTTGATGAAGTGCCGATATCTTCTAGCAATGTTTGATACTACGTTCACTAAAATCCCAAATATGTTCCATGCTTATCAAACCACTGATTTTCGATTGCTCGGAAATCGACGATCTTGTCGTTTTATGGCTGCTCTGAGACATCCTGAGCTCCTGGTTTCATAATCTCCTTGAACCCAAACCAAGTTAACACTACAACATAGATATGGTGAAAACTGTTATTATCGATACAGATAACTCAACCATCCCATTACTCCCAAAGTTGTTTTATTCAATTCACAATTTGAGGCTAGTTTTTCCAGCCTATTGGGACATCAATGACCAAAAATTTGAAGATTTGAAACATCATTTTATATTTAAAAGAGAAAATTTACTGCTATTATAACAAAATTATTGTATTTAGAAGCGTATCTAGAACTAGTGCTTATGTGTAACTGGGGCCATGAAATCATGCCCAATAGCTGCACTAGAAGAGATTCTAAATCTTCTACATCTCCACATAGTACTGGAGAGCGTGACAGGGAAAACATCACTTAGAATGTTGAGAGACGTAATCACCCAAGAAAAACTATCCCTAAATAATGACCAAACCTGGGACATGCCTCAGGATAATAACACCTTACAAGAAATGAACAAAAATGCCTTTAAATGATATAGGGACGGAACTAAAATAGCAGACAGAACTGGAATATGATCTCAGAACCAAACTCTCTAAAAGCCTAGGTAACTGTCTCGCTAAAGTAGGGGCCGACAAACCCTTTAAGGGAGCTGAACCCTTTTGTGGTATCAACTACAGAACAATAGGAAAAGCACTGGAAAAGAAGGTGGATAGGAGCAAAACAAATTACTGGGACAACCTACAGGGGTGAGACAGACAAAGACTCTTCTAGAAAACTATAACAATAGAAGATCTGCTGAATATATCAACCGAAGTAGGAGTAGTACAAACGGGAGTCGTATCGGGGCTCTGTCGCCTCAACAAATATCTGATGACACCAGACTTAGCAGATAATGCGGTATGCAGATTTTATTGCACAGGGATGAAATACTACGGAACTAAGCCCTACAACTGGGAGCGTATGAAATAGAAGACGAAGATCTTCTTCTTCTTCCTCTTTCAATAGGACCAGATCCTGTTCAATCCTGTACGTTTGGTCCTCTTCCTGGATGTAACTGAACTAAGCCATACACCTGGGAGCGTATGAAATAGAAGACGAAGATCTTCTTCTTCTTCTTCTTCCTCTTTCAATAGGACCAGATCCTGTTCAATCCTGTATTTTGAAGAAAAATTATATCATATCACACAAGATGTTTTTTAAGACGCGTTCTGTATACTTTTTTTTTATTATTCGCTCCTTTTTAGTTTTATTGCACTTAAAACAAACAATACAAATACGATGACTAGCTCCATTTTTTCTTCTTTCACGATGATATGAAGAGATATAGGCCAGCAACTAAAGATTGCTAAAAAGCTGAATCCGGTCCTGTTTATTATGAAGAGGAATATATGAAATAAAAGTGAGATATTTGTAAACTTTTATATTAAAGATAGAGGTGTTTATAATACAAAATCAACACAAAACAACAATAAAAGAATAACAATATACTTAAAGACTAAAAATGATTCATCTACCTATTTGCTAATTTGTACAGGACGTTAATTCAGCCAGGTCTTTTTAAAAAATGTACACAACAAAGAATAAACGTTATACATTTATTTTTATAAAATCAAACATTCACAACATAAATTTCGAAATATTACAAGAGTTTAATAAATAAGAATTTTTATTAATCGTGTAATCCCTTTTTAAAACTAAATTAAAAGTTTTTTAGGAATTAGTATTGAAATGATGTTTATAATTTCATTCAGAACCAGCGCAAACATTATATAAAAAAATATGAAAACCACTCTCTTTTTGTTTATATTTATTACTAGAAAAATATTATTTTTAAGACATGCGTTAAAATTTGAAATCTTTGGTGTTAAATCGGAGAATTGTGAGGTTAAACGCAGTGGATTTGTCTAGCATATTTTTATCGTTAAAAACATTTAAGATTACAAACAGAGGTATCAAGTATTACTCTGGAAGCTAAAAATGATATAAGCCCAACAAAAAATTGATGTTCTTATTTTGTAAAAAAATTAATAGTTATTTATGTATCAAGGGTACGATATTTCGCCGGTACGATAGCTTTTGGCCCGACGATTCATAAGTCTCCCGAGGGGATAAACCTATTAGTACCCGTGGTGTATTTACTAATTGATATCACAACAGTTCTTTCAAATAATAAATATTCTTTTGAAATATGAATTGGTTCAATAGGTTTTCTTTTTACTTGCGATATTACCTAGATATTATTGTCTCGATTTCAACGATGATGAGATATGTATTAAAATATTTAATGAAAAAATGAAACTAGATGTTGGAATAGTTGCAGAAATTTCAAAAAAAGCTTAAAGCGCAAAGCAAAACTTTTTTCGAGAAAATCTAGAAACTGATATAACAAATGGTATCGATTATTAACAAAACTGTGCTGTGGGTTATATATTTAATGGTATAGAAGACTAAAATGGCAAATAAAAATTTTGATATTGACAAAACAAAAAAAAGAGATTTTACCATGGCATAAAAATGAAATGAAGAATTTGAAACTGAAACTGAAAAGAGATTATATTTCTTTGTGGTCACATGGCTTAGGAAAAAAATTATTTTTACCCTACAAACAAGGTCACTGATCTTTACAACGTTACAACGTCTATATTATTGCAAAATTTTTATGTTTTAACTACCTCAAAAAGTACACTGTTCAATGTCGGACCCTTCTAGCAGAAGTTTGGAGCAAGTATGATTCCCCGAAGCATCATGGTAGATGAAAAAGTAACTCAGCTGCTGGTATTTAGAAAACATGATATATTTTACCTACTACACTTCAGAATTAGTTGAGGGCTCAATATTTTACAATGCAAAAAAATGTAAAATCACTTGCCAATTGAAATCAAATCGATATTATGTTTTTCCGCGTTCCGCAATAATTTGAGGACATATTTACTGGAAAGTGCCTTTGTAAACGACTTCTACTCTAATAATAATATTTAAATCAGGGCATGCTGTATACTGGTTTAATTTTGCTATGGACTCATATACTAATTATTACCTAACATTTTGTTATTAATTGTGATTTTCTTTTGTATATTGAAATTTTGTTTTATTTGTATCTTTATTTAGTTATTTTTATGTTTGTTTTTCAGTTTTTACAAGTTTCGTCTACAAATTGTAACAATTTTTGCTGCAGGAGATTTAATAATCTCCGTCTATGCTACCAAATCTATGTCGCTTTTAATATTTTGCAACTGGAAATTGATGAACAATAAATCCATTCAACTAATAAAGATCATTAATTTTTTTTGTTTAGTGATTGGTTTAATTCCAAAGATTGGCCAAAAATATATTTCAATCACAATTCTAATATTCGACTCAATTTCTTTGACTGGTGTACGACTCCCATCGATATCAGTTTGGTTTTGCAATTTAGGTGTGACATCTCTCGACTGTATCAATTGACTGATTGACGACTTGATAATAAATTTCTAAATAATTATATACTACACGAATACCGGACCAATCGTTATCGTTAATTGTGTTTTTCTCTAGTTGATTGATGAGTGAGAATTTGAAAACATGGTTATATTTATTAACATATAATTTCAAATTTCTGGACGTTCGATAATAGTTTCATAAGTTGAGTTCACACTTACAGATTATACTTTGTCGTCATCTCTCTTGTTACAATCGACTATTTCGAATGGCTGACACTTTATTAAGATAATTTATTTTGTAAATGAGATGGAGGTTATGTTAAATAGTGTTTCTGAAAGAATCTAAGCTGAGCTTTCTCCTTGTACTGCAATTTTCACGATAATAAGACCCCCATTAATGTTTCAACCGATAGAGATATGAAAAATATTCACACACCCTTTATATCGTTGGGTTGTTTTTTCCTCCAAGCATTAATTGAAGAAACAACAACAATTAATAGAAAAAAATGTGGAGAGCAACAAGCTCATAGTATTGGTATTCGTCGACTATGAAAAGGCATTTGACTCCATAAACCACCATGAATTTTTTAAACGTATCGCAAACTGCCGTATAGACCACCGCTATATTTCTATATTTTAATTTAATACTGAGTTTTGTCGAATGAATTTAGAAACATCCTGTATATAACAATAAAATGTATTTAATTAGCTCCCATTTTGCAACATTTTTTATGAAACAATGGTTTGGTTAAATAGACTTTTTATCAGCTCTGGAAATGATTCAGTTTTTAAAAAAGGTTACACATATATTTTATTAGTGCATCGAACACACCCTGTACATTTGTGTGAAAAAAAATCTAGAACGTACCTTTTTTACAATATTGCATAATTTATATCATTTCTATACATGATTATCACAATCGACAAACTAATTTAGTTAAATCAATTAATGGAAAACATCTAGAATAGTTTTGTGGACAAAAATATGGTGTGCCTTCAATTTAACCACATTTACCACTTTCAAAAATATATTTTCTGCACAAGTATAAAATTGATCCACATACTATAGACAGCAAAAATATATGTTTTAAGTTAAAGACAAGGCTTTCAAAAATTACTTATCTGGAAAAAACGTTGGTAATTGTAAAAGGAAGAAGAAAAAGCGATATGCAAGCTCTATGACAATTTAGATCCATGGAAGCTGATTCTAAAACAAAATATATACACTGGTCCAAATTTCCCATATAATTTTTCACACCATATCCTATATTTAGGAATATTTATTGAAAATTTGGTTAAACAAAGACATCAAAGACATTTTTTGCAGCGAAATATTAATCAAGGTGGGTAAATTATTGAAAATTGAAATAATATTTCTAAGATATTCAATTTATTCATGAAGAATTTCATTTTTTCGCAGCTATAAAACTTTGGCAAGTCATGAAATAAGTCAGAACCGAATGGTAATAACTAGTAGAAAGAGTGTTTAAACTACAGAGGGAAAAATAAACACTTGACATCATCTAGAGCTCCATATAATTAGGGAAACCAATTAAGTCAGCGATTCAAGATTCAAGGTTAATACTGAAATACGAAAGAAAATCATTGTATTTGAATGTGTAACATAAAAGATTCAGACTCCTCAAGCATCATCTTGCAAAAGCTTTTTCTATGCCTTGAAATCTTTTTATACGTCGGGCAGACTTAGAGATCTGTTAATGTTCAGTTTAAAGAGCACATAGCTCATTTAAAATATGGACGGATCACACAGCCGTAATCATGGAATAAATATAAGTAATGTGGAATATTTAAAAATTGTATACAATAATTTTTTGATGGATTTGAAAGCTTTGAAATTATTAAATGTAACAACAGTTTAAATAGGGACAAAGGGTCTATTCCTTACAGCCCACTTTATAGTTTAATAGTTAAGAAATAAAAGTGAAGATTCCCGTCAAAGAGATTTTCCGGCTGAAATTAATTATCGTGGGAGAAGGTTGATTAGTGGGAAAATTTAGTATAAAACAGGTAAGTCAAGTTAGTCTCTGAAGATGATAACTTGGTTATCGAAATGCGCGTCAGACAGTGTAATTATGAGTGTTGGTGTAGTGGTAGTGTAAACAGTGTGTTCAGAAAGAATATCACCAACGGTTCCGAAAATTCTTGATTTCTATATATGTAAAAAAAGAGAGTCTGTAGATTATCTCAGATCACACAGTCAACAAGAGCAACTATGTTTGAAATTGGTTACAGTAGATAATGTAAAGATAAAGATTGATTATTTTGGTGTGATTAATAGAAAAAAAATTCAGTTGGTGACATATGATCTATGATATTTGTACCAGTACTAGATTTCATTACTATCAAGCATCTTTTTGTCATCGAAACAAGTGTCCTTTGTACGACGTTTAATCTGAGAAACATTTTGAAGTCATGGGCTGTTGAAGCTGTACATTTGACGAATATGCTTATTGGAATGATAAAGCAACTAAATATCATTTGTCAAAGCTTCTTCTTACTACTTACGTAAATATTTGAAGATTCTAAATATATTCGAGATCGAGAAATATCCATAATCAAAATAACCTGTAAACACTGTCTTAACTTTGATGTGGCATGCTTCCACTGATCAAACTGTCAGTTTATTTCTAGACCGTATCATTACAAACAAGTTCCTGAAGATTTATTGGTGGCACTCATGTCCTACAGAGATCACTAGGAAGTATGAAGGAAGTTTTGGAAATAACCTTATTTCTTGCTCACCTAGGTAGATTGGGGAAAATTGAAGAACTTACCGACTTCACTATAAACACTTTTTGATCTATTTTTTGTCAATTTCTGATATCGTTCTGGAAGTGACTTTTTGACACCAGCTGGGAAAATTTTAAGCTTTGGGTACCAAATGATTTTCATGAACTTGGGAAATATAAATCGCGAATCTAGATAATCATTTGAAGAGAAAATATCACATCACCTTTGACATTAAATTTGTTAATTTTTGGGTCGCATTACGTCACGTTTTTGTTCCGTTCGCAATTTGTACGTACATGACTTGAAAATACGATGTATTGTTTATCAAAATGGAGGCCACAAGATGCAGTATTCAAAGACAATATAGAAATATGATGTTTAGCAGCGAAATTATTGATTTTATTTTTCCGAAAACTACATTTAAAGCTTAGTTTATGATATATAATTTGTTCGAAGTATAATAAACGAAAAGAGCTGAGTAGTGGCTATTTTTTGTGATGAATCGACACATTGAAAGCCAAAACCTTGTGGTACTACCATTGGCGAACAAAAGTATGGAATTGATAATAATTTCTTATCAAATAGTGAAATAAAATAGTTAACTAGTTTCTAATAGTATTGAAATTGACACACGCGAGAATTTTTTTCTTAAAAGTTTCAAATCAAATATTAAAAGGAACTAGTTGTTTTAAAAAGATATTTTGGAATTTAAGATTAGTCATAGAAAACACCACGTATTCTACAAAAATGAGTTTTAGATAAAACATTAAGTGAAGTTTTTTAAGGTAGAGTCAGACGATAGATATAAATTAAGAAAAGTATTTGTTTTTTTATATTTTATCTATAGTCTATTTTTATGAATGAGAGAGGAATAAAATGATGAAGCATTAATCATTTTCACAAGTTAAAACTTTTTTCCATAGTTCTGGACAGTTTATGATTATAAAAGACCAGTAAAAGTCCAATATAGACTATAGCTAGTTGCAAAATCCTACACCACAGTCACACGTGTAATAAGTCCACCATTTTTTGAATGTTTACCATAAAAAATCTAACAAGCTGCTTTATTCACTTTTGTCAAAGACATTAATAGTAGAAACAAAGTCCAAAAACAACTGAAACAATACACGATATGGTATTTACCCGTCGAAGATAAAAAATGCTGTAGATTATGGAAGTTCCATGTTTAAATAAAATAATTTAACAACTTTGAATTAATGTTTGACATTAATCAAGTATAATATGGTTGAGGTTCTGCGTCGTAAGCGTGGATCCGCCGCAATATATTAGAGATCTAACAGGAGGCTTCTCGAGGCGAGTTTGTGTTAAAGAAGACCAAGATATATGTTTCGGATGCATGTTGTATATCTACTTAACAGTAGTTGACCTCAAATAGAGAATATTTATATTGTACCGGGATAATGCAAGGAAGAATCCTTAGAAATAATACATAAATTGAAACACGGATAAGTACCTCCGGAGTTAAATTCCAGTATTTTTTTTTGTTTTTCACCTGAAGAACTAACCCGAAAATGGGTCTGATTCCTATAATGGAATCTTTTCATAAACAAATTCTTATTTTGGGGACATGAACAAAACGAACATAATAAAAAACTTGATGAATAGGTAGTTTCCCCAATAAGAAATGATATTTGAAGTATGTTAATATTGAATGATGCATTAATACCAAAGTAGATTAGAAACTTGACACTCGACAAGTGATAATGTTAGTTTCCAATGCTTACTTTATTTATTAGATAATTATACAGTCTTAAAAATTGTAGGAATGCCCATCGTAATCTAGGGCTTTAACCCAATCAATCAATAATCATTTCCTAATTATTTGTTTAGCGTTTATGCATATAATGTATTTATGATTGTAGTTTAGTCTTGGTTTTCAGAGGGGACTCGCAAAACCACAATCGCTGAAGGTAAACGAATTGTATTGATCAGTAAACGTGACCGAGGACTCACTAGCCCAGAGATATCAGTTAAGATCAATGAATCTAGGGATCTGTTTTTGAGTACTTCTACAGCGAAAAGGAGATTGAGAGAAATTTGTCTTTTTGGATGGGTGGCAGTGAAGAAGTCAAAATGAAATTAAGAGGTACTCTTTGGCTAAATAATATAAAAAAGCATGAAGAGTGGGTGAGAGTTTTATGGAGTGAAGAGCCAAAGCTTGAAGTTTTGTGTGTAAGAAAAGAGTGTGGGCAGACCAAAGAAATAATGTACAACACAGCGATGATGGTTTGGGGATATTTTGGAGGAAGGATAACTGGAAACCTGGTAAAATTTGTAGGGGTTTCGATTAAAGAACACTGTAAAAAATTTTAAAGGAAAATATAGTACGTTCTGTCAGCGCCGATCGGAAAAAAACTTCAGACAACGATCCCAAGCATTCCTCGAAGCTATGCGAAAGGTATTTTTAAGAATTGGATAGGAATAATGTACTGAAATTAATGATTTAGCCATCATAGTCGCCCGACCCCAACTCGATGGAATTGTGGGACAAATTGGTCAGGGAAGTTAGTGTATTTTTTTTACTTAACAATTTTCAATTTTGGAACCAAATAGATGACGATCATTTTTCCAAATTGTTATAGACAATGCCATTTGAAATCACGAGAGCAAAAAGAAAAGAACTTTTGTTTGTTTGTTGTTGTGTATTTAAGACCTTGATAAAACTATTCTTTGAGCTTAGATTCAAAATACTGTTGCACTGCACTTTCAATATATCATGCAAGAATCTCGCCATGAATCTAATAGTAATCTGACGGTGCAGATTCTCACATCAGTTGTCCACTATATACCTCGGCACTGATAGTTCGACCACATAATGCCAACAGACGTACAAGATTTTCGACCTCTTTTTTGACGAGTTCTGCTTTGTCCTTTGTCTAACCACTGATTTTCCATGATCGGGTTGTTAAGATAAATCCACTTTTCATTACAAGTAACAATCCATCTGATGAAACATACATTTTTCTGCAGGAGAAGGAGCTGTTTAGACACCTTCACTCGACGATTCGCTTGAATCTCCGTTAATTTGTGTGACAACATTATACATCTTACCTACTGATTTTAAACGGTTATGTATGGTATCTTTAGAAGATCTGAGGGAGTCTGATAATCGGCGAGTGTTGATACTAGGTTGATTTTTTGCTGCTTTTCTTGTAACCACAATATCCCACGTAAGTGGACGATAACTGTGTCTTCTCTTTTAATTTTACATATATTCCTTACTACTACGGCTGCTATAAACTTTAGTTTCCAATAATGTCTTAACTATTCAAGAATTTGATATTTATGGCACTCCACACTATTTATTATAAAAACGTATGCGTTGTCAGTAATTACTTATGAGACAACATCTGTATAATAATAATAACGAAAACGTCTGTGGTTTTAACATTGTTGGTTTCTTCAACTGATTTCTAACAGCAAAATTGAGACGAAATTCTTGTGGAAATTATCACCGAAGTAAGAATTCTTTGGTACGCTTGATGGTAAACGATTTTATTCATGTAATGTGCAGTGAACCACTAATTTTCTGAGGCTTTAGAATTAAAGCATTAATGGGGAAATTGTGTTAGCCTAAAAAGAGATTACCTTGTGATTGAATTTGACAAAAACATATTCATTAGTTGCAGTTCTGTTTCCAGATTCTACAATACTATCGTTTATTTCTTGTTCCAGATTTCCACCTTGTGTTGATGTTATGCCAAGATAACTTTTGACCTGCTCTATTTTTGATTCTTCTACTGTTATTTTGAGTTTCATTATCATCATCTTAGTCTTGTGCTCGTTCATTTTTATATTCTATATCTGTAGACAGTCATGGTATAGAAAAAAGTTGGAGTTAAAAATTTTCTCATCTATTACTATGTCATTTGCATATAGTAGTACAGAAATTTTAATGTTTTCCAGTTTACGACTCTACACTGTTTTATTTAACTTTTTGTTATTTTTATTGCCTCATCTTAAACTATGTTTAATGATAATGGGCTTAATTTACATCCGTGCTTAATTCCTTTTGTAGATTATTACTCCACATCAATTTTTCTTCCGTACAATACTTTTTTAGAATCTATAAAACGCTGATGAATCTCTCATAATTTAATTTCCATACACTTTTTGTGAGCTTCGGTTGGAATGACCTTCAGTACCTTACGTAATATACTTATTACAGTTTTAGTCGAATCATAGTGCGATTCCAGACGTAGAAAAGAGGAAAAGTCACAGAATGCTAAATCTGGAGAATACGGTGGCTAAGCGATTATTCTTCGTTTCGTATTGGGCTGAAAAAAATGTGTCACAATCTTGGCAATTTTTTCTTGTGTGTCAGGGGCGGGGTAAAAGGATTGGCCAGTACAGAATCAGGATCAAAAGTCATGAAAAATACGTGAAGAATACGTGTTTTAAAACGTGCAAGTAGAAAATCTAATTTTTGATTATTTTCTCTTGAATGTTGAAAATTGATCTAATCAGTTAACTTGTGTTGCAATTACATGATACAATTATTGTATTTAAATTGAGATCTATTCACCATAATTTCAATTAAATAGGCAGAAGATAATATAAAAACGCAAGAACAAAATAAATAACTAACACTAATATACAAACATTTACAAAAAGTACAAAAAATTCGTTGTTATAAAGATGAGAACTATGGAATACATAAAATATAGATTTCTCTGAATTGTCCTTTTTACATATTGTACACGTATAAAAATATGAACTTCATTAATAATTATATGTAAGCCGGTACTTTGGTATTTTGCTTTAAAATCGTTGAGAATAATATATGTAGAAAAATAATCATTTTTGTGTTGTTAAATTTCCTCAATTTTAAAGCACAATTTCCAAAATATACCATCTTAAGACTATATTTTATAGAATAATTTGATAGTTACATATTTCGGCATATTAATCAATAAGATTTTACGTTTAGGGAACTTTGTGAAAGCACAATTACTTTACTTAAATATTAAGTATGTCTATCACAAAACTGTGTGTCACAAAACCTGAGAAAAATAAACACTATTCCTTTTTTACATATTTTTCAAGATTAAAAGTTTAATAAATAATATATTTGGACAGTTGAAGCAGAGGTTATATAAATTAATGTTTAGGTTAGACCCAAATATTCAATTTTCCAAAAATGGTATACTAATTTTGCTCACCGCCTCAAAAATATTTTAATAAATAATAAAATTACATACTGGGAAAAAGAAATGGAATTGAATTCGAAAATTCATACCGTATATCAATAAGAATAGTGGGACAATATTTTAAAAAACAAGTAATGAATTTCAAATATATGTTAGGGCTAATCTAAACGAAATACAGCAAAAATTAATTGTTTCAATATTTTGTTATTTAATAAACAATAATTCAGTTTATATTTTATCTATTGTAAATGATATTCAAAATATTGAAACACCTTTTTTGTGGCAAGGTATAGATTTTATTGAAATATACAGTACTTTCATTTCAACTATTCGATATCGTATGAAATATTGACATCAGGCTGGAAATATAAAGCTGTGTCTACATTATGTCGATCGATATCACTCGACGTTGTCGAACAAGTTTGGACGTGTCGCTCGACTTTTTCGATCCATGTCGTGTCGAGTCGAACCCGACCCGAATCAGTGCGGTTCCGATCAAAGGGAGTCGAATCGAAAGCAGCAGTGTGAACGTGTCGCTTCGACCAACGCCAGTGATCCGAACTATAAAAATAAAAGACATGACGGATTTTTGGAGATAGCAGTGTCGTTCGGTATTGAAAAACACCAGTCGATCGACATAGTGTGGACACAGCTTAAGATTTTAATAGATACTAAATCTAAACAGGCAGTTTAATACACTTTCATAAGGAACCGAGAATGAAGGATATAAGATAAAACGAAATATATAGAGTTACAATATGAAATATGTTTAGACCAGAAAAAAAAAATAGTCTCGAAGATTATTAGACTTAGCAGTGAGTATAAAGTATCTTTTAGTGTCACGTGGAAGACAGCTAGAAAGCCTACAGCTACAGATTATCGCTAGATGTATTATATATTAATCAGAACAGAAGAAAATATGGAAAAATGGAGATAAAAGTTGTTAGACATTGCTTATGAAAACAAAAGAAATCTTACCAGAGCAATCGAAGGAAAAAATACCGATATACAAGTGGTTTCCAAAGTATGAGGATTGGACGTATATAAATATTTATAAATTTCTTATTTCTTTGACTTTTTGATGTATTAATGTATCTTAATGTTCTTAATTTTTCGACTCTTATGTTTTAGAATTAGTTTTTGGAAGATAAAATTATTAAAAAAGCTAATTTCAAAACAGACGAGACCTAAAATCAAGAACATAAGGATGCATTAAATATTTATATAGAAATGTTGGATCTTACTAGAATTCTCAAAGGAAACAAACAGGGAGAAAATCAATGGTGAAATAGAGGGAAATCACGAGAAACAGCCAAGGAATATTAGGAAGAAAATGGAACTCTGACCTGAAATTGGAGTAGTAAATTACAACCAATATTTCAAATTTGATTATTATAAATTCTTCTTGAGCGACTAGTGCTTGATTTAACTCCATTTTCAGTTTATTAAACTACACCATATTATACCGATAAGTATTAAATGACTATTTCTTACGTTTTTCTGGTCGCACAATTCATTATTAAAAATAATAACATCTTAAAAGTAAGTAATTATTCCTAATAGATGGAGGAGATATCATACTGGTTAGTATATTTAGGAATGAATTAGCAGCATGGAATCGATTCATGACGCAATCACAAGTGAATAATGGCTCAATCGTTACAGTAAGACAAATTGTAATAAAATCTTTAACTATATATGTATTGTGCTGTAGTTTTACTAATTGGAAAGTTGAAGATATACTTTAAGAATTAAATATATTGATCAAAAGCTAGATATTTGTCTTTTGCAAATAGCTTTGAAGTATATTTAGTGTTTCCCAAAGTATTTGTACACGAATACTGAAATGAAGCACTGTATTAATAAATTACTGGGTTAAAAAATTGATGCCATTGTAATATTTTAATCATAACTATACTGTTTTCTAGGAATTTCTATTTAAAATTTTGAACTTATGGGGACAATAAATTCATAGATATAGATAAAATTATTTATGAACCTGTCAGGTTTAGTTTTAAATAAAATTAACAAACAATATCTCGAAATCATCTGTTACTATTGAAGATTAAGTATAGTTTTTACAAAAGTGATAAACAGGTGATTTTCGATAAGAGTAAAATAAAATGAAAACTTTATTAAAATAAGCGGTAATAATAAAGTATTTGAATCCTAGTGACGAAGAATATAAAAGCGATAAACGTTGTAAAATTAAGAAATATACATATTTCTATCACCTAAAAAAGTATGTAATAAAATGTGTATTTCTTCTGTACGTTTTATCGCCATTTATTTGATTTAATTAAATTAACCAGAGCAAATTCAAGTTTTCATAGATAAAACCATTGTTTATTTTCTTGCACAGTTATGACTAGATATTACAATTGCTTTTTCAAAAAAGATTTGTTCATATGAAATATGTACATGCCTTTGTTAGAGATAATAATTGCACATTGTCCATAAATGGGATTCTTTTTTGAGATTCTCAATGAGGTACCTGTTTTTATAGCACGTTAGAAGACATTAGACCAAAAACAAAACATTTACAAGCTTTTTTTATATTTAGAATCAGTATAGTTGGTATTTTATTTTGAAAATTCAACAAATCATTATCCTTTCAGGACTCGTTCGATTTTATAAATGCAGTTTTATAAATAGTTTCTATACATATATATTTTCAAATAAATGAACAGTTTGTTGTTATTATCAATTAAATATGCAGAATAATTTACTAACAATCAATAGAATACCTGGGAGATTCCATTAGTTCTGAATTTGTATTAGAAAATTTAACTTTATCAATTTTGAAAGATCCAAGATGATAACTATACAAGTAAATTTGTAATAATTCAGAAAATTGGATATTGTTGTAATAGTTTATGTTCCTTCATTTATAACAATGAAATAATGGATAGCAGATTTATACAAGGCTCTATAGACTGCTAAAACAAGTATCGCAATGGTAGACGACTTTAGAAATGGCGAAGAAAATCCATGAGGCGATATTGGACTTCAAAACGTACAGTACATTGCACATTATCTCGAAATTTGGCTGTATGCAAGATGATTGTCACGTTTGCCGACCCACTGAATAAAACAGTGGCATGAAGATTTTTAAATTGAGTGTTTAGCAAAGTCTTACAGCAAAAGGTACTTTGTCATAAACATTGATTCATGAGATGATATAACAATCAACACAATACACTGATAAGAAAAAACGGCTCTAAAAAAGAAAGAAATCAATTGAAAACGATTGAGAAGATATTGCACAACCTGACGAGTCCTTCATTGCAGTTTCGTGTTTCCAAACTTACAAAAATATCTCGGTCTACAATGATGTTAGCAATTAACGGTTATTTTCAGTTTTAATAATAAAAAAAACAAGAACCTTGTTGAGAAAAGTGTTAATGTCTTGAACGAGATAATATTGAAAAATGGATATGTTTTTCCATAATAATTATACTTCAGTTGTCTACAAAACGTAGTTTCATATTTTTAGGATGAAAGGCAATACATTTGGGTTTTTTATTTAACATTTCTATCCACCGTATTACGTTGCAAGGTTCGTACACCACATCCTATATGAGAAAAATATTTTAAACGGTTGTTTCGGTGTAATTTTTGCTTGTTTTTTTTTAATTGAAACTAAAAATTGCTGGAAAACGATCAGGATCTCGAAAAAAATCTGTCATGCTCAGACGTTGTTAATATATTTATGTAGTATGTTTTTTTATTAACCTAAAAAAACCTTATATGCAACGAAAATTTCTAAAAACCACCACATACATTCAATATCACAGTGAAAAAGTATAATATGAAGATCTCAGAATAAAAACAGCAAAATACATGGTAATCAGTAAAAAATTAAAATAGAGAGGAAGATTTTAAAACATGTAATTACCTCTAACTACCTTGTTTTAAGCCTACAATCGACAACAATAGAAATTGAGTGGAGCACGAATTGTTTTTAGCATCTCACAGAAGAAGAAACCAAGTAAAAATATAACACAAATAAAAAGAAACTATAAATTCGTAATTCTAGCATGAAACAAATTATAGTTTGACTCACCTTGTATAGAATAACTATGTCTTAAATGATTTATTCCGGGTAATTCAGTAATTAATTAAATGTATCGGTTATAAGATTATCAGAAAAATTGTAAATTTCGTTTTTGGTCTGATCCAGCTTACTCAATATGTTTTGATCAATAAATTAAATGGAATTTTACTGATAACAAAGAGATCTTGAAGTGACAAATTTGATTTGGACGGATTATATTCATTATTTTGTACCAGTAAAGTTCCATTCAAATAATCGAATTTTATAACCTGCTATTTGTTCCATACAAACTGAACCTGTCTGTCTTCAATCTCGCCCGATTCTTTTATGGATCTGTTGATGTTTCAAAAGATGCGCCTTTTGTCTGAAAGCTTTCGCACACGTATCGCATCGGAAAGGTTTTTCCCCTGTATGGATCCTGACGTGAACTTTTATATTACTCTTATTTAAAAATCCGCGATTACAAATATTGCATCGATGTACCGGTTTTTCTTTACCCAAAAGACCTAAAGTCTGGTCTGTTTGAAAAACACTAGAAGTCGCTGGTTGCTGCTGCTTCTTCTGAGCTCTACTTCGGGATTTTTTAGGGGTATTAGGTGTGGTGGTTGTCGTATGAGGATAGTTTTGAAGCATATCAGGACTTGTTATCCTGTGGTCGTCGTTTAAACTGTGAATGTATTGTGGGAGGAACCTTCCATTGACAGTTACTAAGAGGTTATCCGTCGTAGATACTACGTTAGAAGGAGGACTGCTCGTTGATATCATATCGTTACCGTAATTCGTAGAACTGGGCATTTCTTGTTTAATAGGTGGACCGTTCTGTAGCCTATTTTGCAATAAAGGCATATATCCATGGGTTAGAAGAGTTTGTAACGTCGAACTAGATTGTTGTACTTGAACGTTGATTGGTTGAACGGATGGTATAACGAACTCAGATAAACCTTCTTGCGTTATCAATAAACCTTTTTGTTGGTCATCGATCCATGCGTCTAAATCCATCCAGCTACCTCTCGAACAAGTCGGACCTTCGCTGTCTGGATTATTATTATTAGGAACAGTAGTTGTATCAGCTATAGCTGAACTTATTATCGCCGCTATATCTTCCATATATTCTTCATTTTCTTCTTCTTCTTTCACAGTCGTTTCAGAATCTACGGCATTTTGACTGCAATCTTCATATTTTAAGGAAGATACTGAATCGGGATCGACACAATCCGTATAACTGTCACTAGAAAAAAATGCCTTAGTACTTTGTTCACTAGCTGAGTCTGCATTTGCGTTACACGTCGAACTAGATACTATGTTTTGTTCACTAAAATTATTGTAATTGTTGTTGGTCCCTTCGGGAATTCTTTGGGATATTGTATGATAATGGTGACCTGGTATACCGTTAATACTGAGATTAGCTGTGTAACCTGTGAAAGGTGGTAAAGGTTTCAATTCTGCCAGACTAGTATTTATATTTTGCGCGCTCAAAATAAGATTGTCCAACACTTCCATTGTATCTTTACTTTCTATTACGGCATCATCTTCGAGGGTGGTATCCAATAATAGTTTATCATTACCCAAGTTATTGATGTGACCGTCGAGGAGGAGCTTATGTGCGTCTATGAATTCAGGTTGTATATTGGAGCCCCAACAGGAGGAGATGAAAAGGGGGTCGACGTCGTCGACATGCGTGCCGTTATTGACTGCCATACTGGTACTTTGAGAGAAAGTGGGATATTTCATTGTTCCCATCAAGGAAGTACTCAGGAGGTGTGAGTTGTTGTTAAGGTAGCTGCATCTGGATTAAATGGGCTAGATTATTCTCCAAATCTGAAAAAAAAATAACAATAATTAATAAACGCAATAGTTCGTGAACATATGAGTTGTAATATATTACAGATAATTATAATGCAGTTTCATATATGCAGTGTGTTTAGTAAATTGAGTGTCGTGTCTTAAAAAGAGCTGTTAGAGAAGCAAAGATACCGTTAATTATGTCAAATTCTCATGAGCTAATGGTTTGGTATGATAGGTGGAGGTTTAGAAAAATAAGGTTCTCAATTCAACCCCCTAGAAGTTTTTTTCTCGCATTATTCAGTTTAAAAAACTGTACACTTATTTTCACGTAAAATATTAGCTCTAGAAATTAAATTTTATAAATCTGGATAACCTTACGTATACTCTTTGTTTGGGAAAATCAAATTGATAAAATGGAAAGATTAAAAGCACAAGTATTTTAACCTTAGATGGCTTGACAGGGGACATAGATATGTAAACATGGTCGAGACAGGGATACATTCAAATATTCGTGCAGTTAGTGGCATATAAGAAGTAAAAAGAAACAGAAGAGAGAGTACTCAAGATAATAGAGTAAAAATGAGGATTCGAAATGAACGAGAAGAAAAAAATAACAACTGTATGATAAACACAAGAAGGAAAATCAACGGATCATCATAAAAATAAGAAGTGGAGAGTTTCAAATAGGCATTTTTTTATGTAAAGAGCAAGCTCATTAGGATCCCTATTAAACTCGAGTAGTTCGAGATAACTGTGGATATTGATCTTGAGCTCATGGAGGTGGTATTGTTAGGAACAGACATACTTTGGTACTTGAATTCATAGGCTTGCCCTTCTTGGTGTTCATGAGCCGGATCTTGCAAATAATGCTCTAGGTGGGATTATGTTGGACGGCTCGGATTTCCGTGGTAATATCGGACCACATATGGACCAATCTAGGCCTTCTAGAGGATTAAAAGCTGTTGCGGAGGAAAGAGGCCTCCAATTTTTTGTGAAGCTGCCTCAGCTAATACGGTCACGTGACTATGCTCCCAACCTCAACACCCAACAAGCGAATTTGCTTAGATGGTGATATTTTATATCTTTTTAAAAAACAGCAGCCTGGGTTTTCGCTGCATTAAACTCAGATTGCTTCCACCCCACTCTAGAATGTTTTTTAGATCGGTATTGATGGTAATGATCTGTTGCTGCTTACGAAACTATTGATCGGGTTTGCCTCTTATTCATAGTTAATGAAAAAAACTAATCAGAAGAGTGAGTGATTGAGAAATGACTGCATAAAGTCATTGAAATTGAGTAGATTGCAATGTTAATAAGTCTATAAGAGACAAAACCAAAGAAAAATCTACTAAGTAGCGATTATTGTTAGCTATATCGTGGAATTTATGATCCTTACAAAGTAAAAAAATGCCGAAAGGATTTAAAAAAAAAATATTAGTGATAAAGAAAACCGATGAGAATTGATATAGAAGGATATGGAATAAGGAATTGAAAACAAATGGACCTCAGATGTAGAAATGGTATGGAAGCGAAGAGAGATAATAAAAAAGTGGGACTAATGGAAGGAAGACCATTAGGACTATGAAGATTGAGATGAGAAGACTAAGCGAGGGAAGACATGAAAAAGGAAATAATCAATACGTTGGATACAAGAATAATAGGAAAGGATGGACCAGATTAAGGCAAGAAATTAACAATCATAAACATTTGAAGAAAGAAAAAGGAATAAGAAATCATGTGCAGAGATTCACCGTAATCAAAGAATCATTTCAAAGAGTTTCAAAGAGTGACACTATTCTCCTGGGAATGTATCGGTTTTATATATAATGACTTGACTATGGACTTCTCCACTAATTCTGAACTGAGTTATTTATTGGTTCTTACATGTATTTAATTGAATCACACTGTATGTTAACAAAATGACGTCAATATCTAATTAGCCATCTAACGCCAGAAACAGGAGAGGAAATAAAATTTTTGAAAAATTTGCGACCAAGGGGAAATAATTTTCGTTTAAATCAACACATTTGATTCAGTATCTACAAAGCCACATTTCAAAATAGGGGATCACTTACACATCTTTCCTTAGAAAGAAATATATTGTGAATGATATTTACATAACTTTTCTCAAGTTTCTTCAATTACAGGTAAAATTAATGTTGAAGTAACACTCAAAATTATTTTTCTTCATATTTGTCCAGCAACGGAAACAGTTTTTAGTAGTAATAACCCAACGACATTGATAATTGTTCGAAAAAATCTTGTAACAGATTTCGAAAGTCTGTTGATTGAAAACAGACCGTCGCCGTATAAGTTATGAAATATGTTATAATTTAATTAAACGTGCAGTAAAGAAAAGAACAATTAGAAAAGTTTTGTGAAGATACAGACGTGTTAGTTTCTATAACTAATGAAGACATATTTCCAACACGCGTGCTGTTGATAATTTGATTATGATGTTCTTCGTAAATATTCAACTAGGGTTTTGAATCGTATTTCTACTAATGGGCATAGTATCATACCAATGATCATTTTCGGGTTTTCAGTGATGATCTATTTTAGGAATAATCTGTTGATTTTAATATTTGGTCCTCTTTTTGACATTAATTTTTCGAATAATCAACAAACGTTGCTGTCGTTATTTTCTATTAAAAATTTTCTTTCAGTACACATTCTTGAACTTCCTAGGCAACTCTTGCTGAATACCAGGGTAATATTCAACTCGATTTGTTAGAGAACCATCGTTTTGTGTGAGTAGGGATGGTCTCAGACTAGGCAAATGGCCACAGACATTTTTGTGTATCTGATCGATGTGCATGTTTTAAAGAACTATTGTTACTTCCTTAATAAAGTTTTTTATAGTATCTAAAATAGCTTTATTTGTGCTTGCCAGGAGAGAGCTAATATTTATTGAAAGAGGAAAGTTACGATTAATCAAAAAAATGTATAAATTAGATATAGCCGCTTCAATTTTCTACTTCAGAAAAGTATGATTAGTATCGCCCATCGATACGTTGTCATAGCTTTAAAATGGTAAAATACGCAATTTATAAAGTTCACCGGAAAACACCCATGATTTAATTAGTTATATGTGGAATTCTATTTGGTAGATTTGGGTGAATCTGAAAGTATAGATTTCATGATGTTTTGCTTAGGTTATTTAAAGCTTCTCTCGATCTGATTCCAATGAATTTCTTATGTTTGCTAATTACATCAGCATGACAGAAAAAATTTAACTCCTCTTTAAATTGCAAGCTTCTTTTGCCTCGTGATCGACCTTCTCGATACCTATAATGTCGCTTTGACTTTTTACTCATATGAGAATAGTTTATTATCAATTTTTAATTGATATAATGAGTTTTTTATTTCGAAAATAAGTTCTTGATTATAAATATTTGATGGAGACGCTTGGATAGTTGTGAAACTGATTTTGAGTCTGTCATTATAGCAACAGTTGAACCATCGATACAAAAAAGTCATTCAAGCATCAGCTTCCTTACCTCGCCTAGCTAATTCTACCACGATATACAAATTTTTGACTTTAAACGGTATTTTTTAGTATGTTTGATTCTATAATTTTCGTCAATACTACAACCGAATCGTGACATTTTGAAATATTGAATATTTGAAACTGTTTAGATTAATAAGTATCCATAGCATCGTGATAAAGTGGAAACAGCTCATGGAATCTTTTTTCATATTTTACTGATTGGTTGTCTTCAATCAGATGACTTCATTTTTACTG
Organism: Diorhabda sublineata; assembly: GCF_026230105.1. Taxonomy (NCBI): domain Eukaryota; kingdom Metazoa; phylum Arthropoda; class Insecta; order Coleoptera; family Chrysomelidae; genus Diorhabda; species Diorhabda sublineata. The sequence goes on along the minus strand of NC_079474.1, from coordinate 5,490,186 downwards.
GAGCGAAAAAATTTCTTCTTAAAAGTATTAAAACTAATTTGTCTGTCAGATTTCTGTATAATTTTGATGTATGGTCTCAGGATTAAGGCAATTACAGAATTGCCCCTCTCTTTCGACAAACTACTCTGGTATTGAATGAAAAAATCAATCAAAACTTTGAATATCATGATACAATCAGTAGAATTAAGCTTTGAAATTCCAGTTATTTGAAGTGATAGTTCCTCATGGAAAGGGAATAATTTATTAACCCTAAAGAACGATGAATGTTTCTAAATGAATTAAAAAATGTTAAATACTTGTTATTTTGTTTTGAAATTTGATATCATGCAATGTTAAATTGATTGATAAAGCAATTCACGCTAAGATTTTCTATTCTTAAGAACCTTTTTGATCTTTGATATTTTGCAAATTGTACGTTTGTTTTAGTTAGATGTTAACAGGTCAACAGGTGGTTCCGTAGATAATATTATTTATTAGTTAATTGGGATTGAATCGTTCAGTGAATTAATCTTTTTATAAAACTTTTCATCAGTTGATTAGTAGATAGATTTTCAGACACAGATCTGCAACAACTTTGACAAAGACATAAATGGAATACAAGTTTTATCTTCAAATATAAGCCGTGAGTTACGAGGAAGAAAAACCCTTTTCCTTTGAACTAAAAACTTCTATCAGAGTGAATATTTCGAAGAGGTGGTCTGAATCCGGCCTACACAACTAATCCAAAGATTAACGCAAACCAAAAGAAAAACTTATGGTTATGCTAGATTAAAGAACTTTTAATTTAATTATTTAATTTTTTTTATATTTTTCTTTCTTACATTAAACGGAGATTTACTTAAGTTTAAACACAACTTTTGTAGGCGGGTTTTTTTGTTTAATCGTTTTTGGGGTTTTATATTGCGATCTTACATTAAATTAACATTCAAATAAAGTCATATTTCGTTTTATTCTCCCTAAGTCCTAACTCAACGAGTCTAAATAAAATCAACTGTTCAAATATAAAAGCCGTAAATTATAAGAAGTAAAAATCATTTTCCTTTGAAGTGAAAACCTCCTTTTAGAGTGAAGATTTCGAAGAGGTGGTCTGAATCTGACCTACACAACTAATCCAAAGATTAACGCAAACCAAAAGAAAAACTTATGGTTATGCTAGATTAAAGAACTTTTAATTTAATTATTTAATTTTTTTTATATTTTTCTTTCTTACATTAAACGGAGATTTACTTAAGTTTAAACAAAACTTTTGTAGGCGGGTTTTTTTGTTTAAACGTTTTTGGGGTTTTATATTGCGATCTTACATTAAATTAACATTCAAATAAAGTCATATTTCGTTTTATTCTCCCTAAGTCCTAACTCAACGAGTCTAAATAAATTCAACTGTTCAAATATAAAAGCCGTAAATTATAAGAAGTAAAAATCATTTTCCTTTGAAGTGAAAACCTCCTTTTAGAGTGAAGATTTCGAAGAGGTGGTCTGAATCTGACCTACACAACTAATCCAAAGAATGACGCAAACCAAAAGAAATACTTTTTTATCAGGCTATGCTAGATTAGAGATCTTTTATATTCGATTTTTTTGATATTTTTCTGTCTTGCATTAAACGGAGATTTGCTTAAGTTGGTACACAACTTTTGTGGGCGAGTTTTTATATAGTTTAAACATTTTTGGGTTTAATAAAGTCATATTTCGTTTTATTCGCCATAAGTCCTAACCCAACGAGTCAAAATAAAATCAACAGTAGTGCCATATCATTAAAAATTTTTTTTTAAGCTGTCTATAGATTTTACATTACATTGTACAATAAAGATATAATCAAATACGCCTAAGAACCGAATTAACTGATCTAGAAAACATTTCATTCACAATCGTTTTTGTTTTGTAAAATTAGCATTTAAGAGCTTATGGCACTATTGAAATAGGGGTGCGATATATCGAATAACTTCAGTCAGAATGAGTAAGCAATTATAAATGATTTATCAATTAATATAATTAAAAAACATTCAAAATAATTAATTAAATATGATAATAATTAAGAAACTCTATTGTATATTAAGGAATTTTTAATGATAATTAGTACAAGTGGATTCTTATTTACCGGACTAAAAAGTACCGTTATTTGTATATATATAAAAGTAAACTATGAATGCATAAACTCGCTTTGGTTGGATGAAAGATGTGGAGGCGATGGTGCGCGTTTCATTCCGCGCATAATATTCTAAATGTATGTGAGTGTTTTTCGTGTTTTTTTTCTTAATTCTTGATCTGACTGACTGCTCATGATCCTGCTGACACACTTATTTAAGCAGACAACGAGGAACTTCACAACGAGATTTTATTCTACGTACGACCGAAGAATTAATATTTGAAAATGATAATGAATTTGAATAGTTGTATTTTTTAATTAATTAGGAAATAAGAGATTGTTTTCACATGATACTGTGATAGATAGATTTATGTCTGAACTTAAAAACCTGTTTTGAAACATGTTTTATAGTTAGTGTTAATCAAAAAGAGATACGCTTTACAATTAATATAATTAATTAATATCTGCTAATCTTCAATTTATTTATTTATATTATTTCAGATATACCGTTTTTTTTAAAAAAAAAACATTATTGCTTATTGTATTTAAAATGTTTCCAAATAGCTGTCACGAAAATTTCAAAAATATATTTAATCATGAAGTAATGACGATTTAATTTTCTAAAAGCAAAAGGTATAAAAGAACACCCTGTATTAATGGACGAACATGGATATTGGGACTCATTTTTTAATAATACTTAGAATAAATTACCAGTGGAATGAAAAATGTTCGAAGTAACATCAAAATTTAATTAGTTATCTTTAAATGAATATATTTTTAAACGGATGCAATTTACATTCAATTAAATTGAATAGTAATATCAAAAATATCTACACCATTTACTTCGAGATATTTATTCTTGTTGTTGTGAGATAATTCTTTACATTCCTCATTGAATTATTTCTTTTTCAACGTAGTCGCAATAGTTCAGGCACAAAATTTAGGAGTTTAAAAATAGGTTGTAATAGCACAATAACAAAATGGCTTTGTAGCAAATTATTTTCTTGACATTAGTTAGACTTGTACTTTTTTATGTTAGTTGTATTGAAATGACTTATGAGATGGAATAAGAAGAAGCGTTTATAGTTTGTTTGGACAGATCCCTAATCCTGACATAGTTAACAATTTTTCAACACCAAAATATTTCATTCAGAAGCATATATAGTCGAATACGAAGATGGAATACTACGTTCTAATCTCCCAAAAAATAGAAAAACTTGGTTTAAAATTTTAATAAATATCTGAAAATTGTACAAATAAAACTTTTCGTTTTTTTTCCTTTTCCGAGACAATAATTCATAGTCATGGTAATATTCACACCATCAGGAAGAAAAGATTTCAACAAACAAAAATCTCACAGAATATAAAAAAACTAATATTCTGTTTAGTAAATTTTTGATTGAAAATTAGGGTGCGTTTTCAATATGAGGTCAAAATAAGGTTGAAAAATAATCTTTAAATCAAATAAATTATAGTGTATTTGGAACATAGAAATGTATGTTTTCATCAAAATTCGTGAAAAAAAAACCTTTCCATATAAATTTTGAGGTTATGTGGAAAATGTGTTGTAGACTTCTTCTCATTACCCATAACTTTATCATTTGATTTTTTTCCATAGCTTCGCTGGAGATATATTCTCATACTTTTCCAATGGATTTCACCCTACTATTATTTTTTTGTTTCGAAAATTATCGACCCTGGTCTATACATCTAGCTGGACGGTATGAGAATCAATGACTGGAGCTGGTACTGTTATTGACAATTGTAAAATTACGAATTTGCATGACATTATGGACGAAATCCCATAAATATGTGACGATCGGCGCAACAACATTAGCGCAGCGACCAGCTGGTTGATGTAACGTTTCAAATAACGATCAGAATTTAGCTCAACCATATAGTGGTTGATGCTCATTTGGTTTTTCTTGTCTTGACACTTTTTCACTTCAGAAAAACGACTAGATTTCATGACATACGGATATTTATATAAGGCACTAGAAGAACCAAACGAGCTGGTTTTCCTATTCTAAGTAATATTCTGTAGGAGACTGGCTACAGTCTAGTAGCTTTGTTCTCTTTCCGAAGATAGATAGTTACTGCACAAAAACCTAACATATGAATGAGTCAAAAATTTGCTATTTAATACAGTGGTATTGTCCCAAATAAAGAGAGACATTGGTGTTGCCCAAGATGGAGCCTCAAATAGAATACGATCTTTTTCCAACTTTGTATGGGCTTCTATGCATTTCAGACAAAATTGACCATCAAATGGGCTTTTAAAATTAATATCCAATATATCTTGGGCTGATATAATGGATGAACTCGGGCTTTTCATGGAGTCTGCTGGATTTTGGTACATGTCTCACAGCTTTAGTCTTAATGAGTCTTACTAAAGAAAGAGGAATGAGTCAAGAAGGTGGATTAAGGAAAACGTATGAATAATACGAGACACAAATAGAACTAAAAACTACGAACAAATATTTTAGATGAGAATTACGATGGGAAGTGGTAATTAGAGGAATATTGCGATAAAAAAAAACAAATGAATTAGTTAATGTGTACAAAAAATACTGATATTGAAGTTCAAAAAATAATTGCAAGATTAATAATGATTGAATAGCTGCTGTAATGTGCTAAATACATAAAAATAAATAAAAGGAAAAATACAAGAAGTCTCTTGTAATTGAAAAAACAACTTGAAAATGAATATCGATCACTACTTTTTCAAGGCACAAAGATTCATACAGGACAGTAAAAGCGCAGAGATTCTCATGAAGTAGCGACCAACAGAACTAAAAGAAAATATTAAAATACCAGAAGTACAAAATTTGGAGAAAATCAGGCGAAAGTTGAAAAGAATCGAGTATGATACATAAGTCTTCTTTCCCTGAATAATCATCCTTCAATTCAAGAAAATATCATTGCTATTGTTCAAGAAACTTTGATTGATCTCAACATGGAGTTGGTTTTTGGCCTATATAAGCTTAAAAGTAGCTAAAAGCTTCGTTTTCAAGCATTTAATATCCGTAAATTCTTATAACAGGAAACTATCTAAATCATGAAACCATTTTTATGGGTATAATTAGTTAGTTAGGGTATTTTGGATATTTATAATCATTCCAGGAGTGAAAATATTACGTTTCTTTTGGCTACAGACGTTAAAATTATATCAGATGGAGGTTTGTCCAGAATAACATAAATAAAAAAGAAGAAATTGTAACTGGAATGTTATTAAATTTTAAATTGAATTAACTGCTATCAAGAACTGTCTTTTTCCTCACGAATAATATATTCACAGTTGAAAAAGATCAATATACGAAGGTTGTTCACATATAAATCGGAATTTTTGATTAAACGCGTAAAAAATTTAGTGTCAGCGAAATGAGCGGAAAGGATGCACCAATGTCAGTTGCACAACGCATCATCATTGGTTTTTTGGTAAATTTATTGAAAATTATGTGAGCAATTCTGAGATGAGTGTTTCTAGGCTCAAGTGTATGAATGGTTTCCTGCATTCCGAAAAGGTCGAGAAGTGGTGACAAACTTGCCATGCGCGGCGCCCCAGAACAAGTGTTACCGATGTGAACGTCAACGATGTAGAAAAACTCTTTTTGGGAAACCGACGGAAACTAAGAAGAAACTTTTTTATAGCCAAATTCCGGCTTATATTTGAACCACCCTCGTACTTCTCAGTGGTTGTCTGAAAGGTTTGGCTTAGGAATGATTGAGTCTAATAGACCAAAAGTGCCTTAAAAGTATAAGAAACTATCCGGAAAAACTTTACAATTTAGTTATTAGATCATTTGAACATTAGGTTACATAAATAATTTTAACACCCTGTACATAAACAAAAGAAGAATAAAACGGGAGTAGGCCACCAGAGAATGAGACCATCGCATAGAACTTCACTTTCTGTGTAACGGTGTCGTCGGAGCGATTCGCGGCTAGCGCGATATGACGACACTGCAAAGTACCGCTAGGGAAGCAACGTTGCCACATTTACGTTAAACAGCGGGAGAAAGTATTTTAGAAGGCGACGGAATGAAGTCACGATCTTCGCGATGTGTATTTGTTTTTGAATTATTAGCGGGCGAACAAGGTCGGATAGCATATTGCGCGATGTGGTCACTTGACTAGATATTGCGGGTACTTCTTCTCGGTGCTTACGGAAAGAAATTTGCGGTTACTTTGATCTTATTTTCAAATTACTAATTGACACACTTGTGGTAAATCTGTTATTAGAATTCAAAGTTCTCTAGTATTTTGAATTTTCAGAACCAATTGATTATTACTGATTGGGGCAGTTTTCCCACTCGCTGACTCGAAGCAGTTACACAAACTGGTTGAATTTAGAACAGAAAAGAAGAAAATGGGAAACAGTGGACGAATATACAGGTTAATTATAACGGATAAGAGTGATCGATAATAATTCTTCCAAATTCTGTTTGCACAGCTTCGAGGAATGCTTGATATCGTTGTTATGCTGGAAGATAAATTTTCTGCCGATCAGGCGCTAGCCAGAACGTATTATATTTCCATCTCCAGTCGCCTTTCGTTAAAAACATCCTCAAATCATCACCGAGTCACTATACACTTTTCCCAGCGATACGCTTTTTAAGATAAGAATCGTCAAGCTTCTCAAAATAGCCATTAACTGCCGACATAGCCTCTTCATTGTTGAAAAATCTTTGACCACTGAGCCATTTTTTCAAGTCTGGGAATAGAAAATAACCTAATGGGGCTAAATCTAGTGAATCGGGTGCATGAGGTAGGTATTAATCACTTTTGGCCATTGCAATAACGGATGTGTGAGCTGGTGCATTGTCTTGATGAAACAACACTTTTTTCTTAACCAAATGCGCTCGTTTTTGCTTGATTCCTTCGCTCAAACGTTGCAAGAGTTAATGAAAATTATCCCACAAGCATCCCCAAAAACCGACGCTATAACCTTGACTGCAGATGGAATCGTCTTTGCCTTTTTGGAGCCGGTTCTCCCTTTTCAGTCCATTGTTTTGATTGTTCAGAATCAATTGCATCTTATACATTGCTCTTTAAAGTTGGTGATCGTATAGTTCGTTGTTGACCTTCGCCACCTTTTTTTGGTAGGACACTTGTCTACTTAATTTATGTAGACAAACCTGTTTAGACACGTAAGCTGCGATCAAACCTAACAAAAGTTCAACAAAAGAGTATAATTCAGTCCGAAAGCGCTCAGTATTTAACCTTCTGGCTTGTGAGGAGTTATCAGAACATATATCAAACGCATATAGACATTTTCACTAAATTTCAGTAAATTCTATCACATTGAAACTCCATATATGACGTGTTTTTAATATATAATTACAATTTATGATAATTTTTTTAAGAATGTCTCTTTATGGCGAATGGTTTCCTTGGCATGTACAACGATCTAAAAACCTCCATATTTTCTAAACCATAAATTTTATTGAGTCAAACAAAGAGTACCTTTTTGTTAAAAAACGGATTGGAAAATTCATTTTTGCTATTTTTAGATTGTATTGATTGTCCCTGTAAAAGTTACGGATTGTTAACCATTGGGTATGAGCCATCCCTGGCCTTTAGATAGTAGTGTATTGCCAAATTTTTTTGCAGTCCCGAAACACCCTGTATAAGTATTTCATATGGTTAATGTGAAATGTGAATTAGTCAAGCAATACAAATAACGAAAGAAACTCATTAGATACTTAACGGGATATTTACATAACTGAACATACAAAACGTTTAGACGAAACACGTTTTTTTAATTCATAATATACGCGAGGTGATATTATATTATAATGAGAGTAATATTTCTATTCCACTCTTTAGAAGTGGGCTAGAAGGTACGGTTTAACTGTTCAAAATCACAGCTTCAGTATTTTTTCTGCATTAGTCAAGCATACTCCGATTGTATGCTAATCCATACAGTCTTCAGTTGTTTTTTTTTAAGCAAAACAGTTAACCTCGATTCGAACATTGTCTTAAATCAATAGCTACGACGTACAATGGTATATAGATTTGAAGGCGGATTATTTTTTTGTTGTACTTCCGCGTGCATTTGATATTTTGATACACGTTTAATCAGATAAAGTTCAAGAAATTGATTGGTTATATCCCAGAAAATGTTTGATTGTATTCGAATTTGAAGTAGTAAGCTCAAAGGGGTACTCTCAATATGGATTTTCCTTACTTCAAACTTTTTAATAGTTTAATAATAAGCATATAAGTACATAAGTTGCGACAATAACATCATAATCAGTTACAGTAGGGTTCTTGCATACTTTTTTTATACCTTAAATACTTTTAGTATATCGGTCTTAATCACACTCTATTTTTTAATTTTTTTTAACGGTATATTATTTCATAAATGAATTTAAATACCTTAATGACGCGCCAAAACGCGTTGTCACATAACTGAGTGTGACGTTGTGTCACGTAGAAAGTAAGTAAACAGATAATTGCATGTGGACTAGTAAACCTACAAGGGCCTCTTATAAAATAAAAAAGTGTAGAAATAGAAGTTTTTAAAGTATGTTTTTTTAGTTTTAATTTATTTATATATGACATATTTTTAAAAATTGAAGGATCTTTATACAATTACTTCATGATTTATAGGAATTCAAAGGAATGATTGGAAAGTAATCTCATTTTGTGGGAATTACCTATAAAGCTGAATTACCTACAAATATATTAGTAATTTTATTCAATACTTGGATAGAAAACTCCAATTTTTTCAAATTTTCCAAATTTTCGTCAATATTTCATCATAATTTTGAATAAAAGTTGTATATTGACAGCTTGAATAATTTTATTTTAATAGTTATTTATTTAATGTTTTTCATGTCAATTGGGCTTTTTAATTGTCATGAGCTATGAGTCATGAGTTTAAAATCCGAGTAAGAAAGGATTTTAGCATTGCAAGCCGGAATAATAACAACTTTCGAAGCTATCATTTTTATGACTACATTTTAATAAAGTTCAAGCAAACAAATGAGAAAGTGTGATTAGTAGTACTTACTGATTTTACTCCACGTATTTCAGCCGAAGTAAATAATTGATTATTAGCAAAGAACCTAGCAGCCATGAAGGCATCTACCTTAAGTGTATTGTCCGATCTTGCTTTGATAAATCATTTCAATTAGGATAGTCTTTGAAACCCTTACAAAAACACACTAAACAACCAATTACCTCCACTCACAACAACAGAATGGCGTTTGAAAGGCGACACGCGGCGACCACGTTTCAATATTTACTTACTTTCTACGTCACATCCGCAGTAACCAATAGGAACATGTTTTCTGTCACGTGTTATTATTCAAATTATCATCAATTTATATTTTGATTTATAATATTTTAAGTTATAATACAATTCAACCTAAATTCATAAATAAGAAGTGATGTTAAATACCCAAATTACCGACCACTGCAAGAGTCCTATTGTTCAACACATGAACATAAATGTTTACAATTGATCAGAAGGAAATATTTTTGCATCGGTACAACATTGGGATTATTAATGGAGGAACGTCATTTTCACAGACAAGAAGGAATTTGGATGAATCCATTAAAAATCTGTCCAAGAAATTCACCCTTTTTGAGGAGGTATTTTGATAGCTATACTGAGTTCATTATATTCGATGGAAAGATTATGACAGAGGTGTATAGGGACCAAGTGGTGGCCAATTTCCTGCTTCTATAGACCCCAGATCATTTTATGCCTATGCAAGGACATATCGAACTGCGCAAAAAATATGAAGTCGAGGTATTCTTCCGTTTCCATTAAAATCGATTGATTTGAATCCCATAGAGCATAGTTGGGATCAGTTACAAAAAACCATTGTCCGTTAGCAGAAATCATACAGGGGATTAAAAATTTTCCACAACTTTGGGCAGAAATCGGACATAATTTATTGAACAACTTGGTTGAAAGCATTAAATAGTTACAAATAAAGGGTGTTCCAAAATTAATGCAAAATTTAAATTGAATAGAAGACAGTTTTTGGTCTTTTGATTGCAATTTTTATTGAATAAAGTACAGGGTGTAAAACATAAGTTGACCCATATACTTTTCTCAAAAAACTTTGATTACAAAAGTTCTTTGTATTTAAAGGAATTTTCATTTATTAATTTTTGAATTATACAGGGTATCCCAGAGACAGATCTATTTGATTTCCACACGGCTTAAGAAATATTTACGGTTATTTGAATTTTTATTGAAAAATCATTATATTTTGAAAGTTCCGCAATATAAAAATGAGGCTAACTGGCATCATTTGCAAAATGAATTTTTGAATACAAAACTCAAATATCTTTTTTTACTGTATGAGTTTCGAATTTTGTAAATAACAAAAACTCATTTCATACATACATATCCTATACCTATTATTTGACTTTTTCTCATTTTTTTTGACCCATTTTATATTGAAAAAAATGTAACACACTAAGTGTTGCATTTTCGAAAAAAACCAAATAGAGAATGTTTATTAAAAAACAAAAAGCTAAAGAAACATCGTACCCTTAAACAAATACTTTAATTTGGAACAATTCAAGGAAGATTAGCTTATTTGAAAACAATGCTACAGAAAAAAACAACCGTGTAAAAACCAAATAGGTTGTTCTTATGAAAGTTAGCTTTGTTTTTACCTCTAAATCAAAAAGCGTAATAAAATATAGGGTGTTCTATTTAAAATTCCATATTCTGAAGGGTTGGGATACCCTGTATAATCCAAAAATTACTTTAAATACAAAGAACTTTTGATAACTCTTACAGGTTTGGAGAAAATATATGGATGATCTTATGTTTCAAACCCTGTACATAGGATGTACTCGTTCGTCAAAATTTTCCATGACTATTCTGCATACATGTGGCTGAATTTCATTGGTGCAACGCTGAATCTCCTCTTTTAATGTACGCGTGGTTGTGGTCTTGTTGACGTAGATCTGCGATTTTAAATAACACCAATTCTGATCATCGAAAAGAAAGAGTACACGACCTGAAAATGTCTTAGTAACTGAAATATTTTATGGGCTGCATTGCATGTGGCACCGCCTTTTCGAAACCACATATAGGCCACATTAATATAATCGAACTTCGGCAAAGAGAACTTCATGATCATGTTATGATATCTAGCACCAGTAACAGTCACTGCTTGATCAGCCTCGTTTTTAAAAAAGTTTGGTTAAATTAGGACTCCAGCACAAAATGCACATCAAACAGTGACACATTGTGGATGCATTTGTTTTCCAACAATCACATTTTTGTTCTCAGAACCCCAAGAGTGGCAATTTTGGCGATTAACAAATTCATCAAGGTGGAAATGTACTTCCTCCATTCATCCAACATCCATTTGTTGAACCTCATTAATCCATTGATTAAATTTTCTTCGCTGTGCTTGGTCACTAGGCTTCATTTGTTGTATTAAATAAGCATAGAGACGCATATCTTTAGTGAGTATACACTATAGAAAGCTTTTTGAAATTTGAAATTCTTGCGCCCGACGCCGATATTGATATTTGAACGAATTGTTTTTACTCTACTAGAGTATTTAGCGATTTTTTTGAAATAATGAAGACACGTTCTTCTATAGTTTAACGTTTCATGTTTACTAACCCCAAAACTGTTAAATGTCGATTTGTTTTTTTAGGGTTGTTAACACACTAAAATTTATTCAATATCTTCAACTTTTGAGGACTATGAAGATATTATAGTTTATTAACGCTAGGTAATAAAGAGATTTCACATGAAATTCAAAATTTCCGAAGTATACTCGTGATTCAAAACCTTCTCTTGATCACAATTGACTGAGTCAAATAGAAGGCATTTCTTTCACTCATATTTCATCATTCTTCTCAATTACTTTTTTAGACGACGCCATCTGAAAGTTGTTCGTTCTGTATTCATTTACATATCGAAAGTTGCGTTTTGAGTGTTCCATGTAGTGAAAGTGACAGTTTCCTACTGCAAAACACTTTTTGGGACGCTCTGCCACTTCAATGTTGACAGTTTCACTTCGATGATTTTGCACAACCTTAAAGCTTATATAGACGACTCAGTAAAAAACAAGATTAAAATTGCTAACAGAATACTTTCTTCCACTACAAATACGAATCAATCAACAAATTCTATCAGAGACATAAACACATCTACAAATTGTATCGAAATCACAAACACATCTACAGAGATTCCATCAACATCTAATAGAGATATACATATTCCATTTGCATCCAATCCATTGCAAATATCATTAGGTACATCATATTGTTCAATAAATATAATGTTTATAATTCTTTATTATTTATTTTCTTTTCTCAGTGTAATTGAACAAGTTTTGGATCTTATGTGTCGTCTAAAAAATGTTGTGTACGCCGCGGCTTACGTGGCATACTTGTTGAGCATCCACTTTTTATGAGATAGGATATTCTCCATTCGTTGGGACCTTCTTTCGAATCCTCATTTAATCTTTTTCTTGCAATAAACGTTTTAGTTCTTCATGAAGCTTGTGGATCAACCAAGTAGGTGCTAACATCTGGTGGAAATAAGAATTTCTCGTTGTATCAGATATCTACTATTACATTGAGTTTAGGAGGAAGGGACATCCCGTATATTTCTTTTGAAGCTTAATTTATTACTGTTAGCTAATGCAATGTATCGCTAATGATTGACGGTCGTAAATTGATATGTATAAGTCGAAAAGCTCGTTGAGAATGTTTTATCAATGAGTCAACTAATCAAATATTACGAAATTTCTTGCGAATGAGAGAAACCGTTGAAATTCTGCGTTATTACTTAAGTATTTTGCAGAAGCATGAAATATCCAAAAATCTAATTCTATATTTATTTTATTACAATTAATTCGTGTTTGATAATGTTCTATTTAATGGTTTCTTTTTAATTGTTAACTAGTTGACCCGGTCAACGTTGTTCTGCCTTATAAATTATATCTACAAAATATTTTTCTAGTTCAATAAAAATAATTAACATACTATAAGGGTATAGGGATGTACTTATAATCGAAAGCGTCTTTAGATAATGGAAGTATGCTTCATTTAGGTTAAAATAAAGTATTATATATTAAAGTAACAAATATATTTCAAATTAAAATTCAAAAATAATTATTCATATTTTTACTATCAATGCGAGAATATGCCATACATAGTTGTCCAAAAACCACTTTGAAATGAGTCTAATATTCTACATCAGGTTCATACTGAAATGCTGGTCAAAGAAATAAATCTGATGTTATTGCTCGAGGAATTTTTGGCGTTGTTGATCAATTCCTCCACGTCTGTTTACTATAAATCTGCGCGTTTCTCTTCGTTCTAATTGTCTCTGTTGATTTCGTTCATCTCGTGGCTCTTGTGGCTGTGATTGACATGACTGCGGCGTGCTCATCTGCATTGTTTGGTTCGCCTGATCTTCGTGCTCTTATATCTTGCATGACTCTAGATTTGATTGTTCAACAACTCAAATTGGTCTCTTTAGGTCTTGCTGGCATTACTGATTGTACATGTAACTTATAAATAAATCAAGTTGAAATACTTATTTGTGAAAAACAGTGACTCAATATTGTATTCGTCTGCTTATTATTTGACTTATCTTTGACAATAATAAAACACGTATATTTATGAAACACGTACACGTTTCTGTTTGGATTTAAAACTATTTTCAAAAAATGATAAGTACAATATGTACAGGTACGATAATGTTTATTATTTTTATTATTGTGCACTCTGTTATTGAAATTTTTAGCCGACGGGGTACAATTTTCAACAAGTCTATACAATTCTGCACCTATGCTGATGAGATCTCATTGATAGTAAGAAGCAAAACTAGACTGGTTCGAGTCGTGGGAAGACATAAAACAGAAAGCTAGAGAGGTTGGAGTCATAATCAATGAAAATAAAGTATAGTATATGATATAATAAAGATAGAAATAAAATAAAATTGCAATATACAGAAGAAAACCACAATGAGTAACAAAATTATAGGTAATAGTAATAGTTAATAATTAGTATGGACACTGACAGAAAACCACAAAGAAATATTTAGAAGATATGGTAGAAGAGTCATCAGGGAAATAAATGGAGTGGTAGATGAATTAATATAACTCTGAGCTAAGCGGCATCCTACAAAACTAAGACATTGTCGGTTTATCAAAGATCGACGAAATCAATGGTTTGAACTTATACAACGGTATGGAAGATTTCCGAACACCGAAAAAAAATCTGAATGTTAACGTGTACAATACAAAAGAAGGAGTTTCTTGAATCGTGACACAGATCATCTCTGAGCTATGCGAATTACAAAATGATACTCCAAGAGAAACGATAAATACTTGACAAGGCCAAGGCTCACACAAAGCTGTAGTGCCACGTGGCAAGGTAATGTTTTATACACGAGGGTCGTTTTTTTTCAACCTACAGACGCTACACGGGCAGAAAAAAGGGGGCATGCGCTGTAGGAGACTACGAAGCTCTCGCACTACACACTCCGCCATTGTTGTGGTATTCGTTTTTTGGCTGAAGCTGAAGGACATAGTGCTGCAGAAATTCATCGGAGAATTCAGATGACTTGGTTTAACGAGTTGACAGAATGGTTAAAGAAAACCGCAGATTAACCATTACTGCTTTGTCTGCGGAATTTCCAGAAGTTTCAAGGTCTGTTTTGTACTCTATTGCTACTGAACGTTGGCGGCAACTTTCTTTGCAGAGGGTGTTGGAAAGCTTGTCCACAGATATGAAAAATGTCTCAAACTCTTGGTGATTATGTCGAAAAGTAACCGTAATCTTTTGGTAATAAAATTATCGTTTTATATGAACGTGTCTTTTATTTATAGCCTATCGGAGGTCGAAATAAAAAACGGCTCTCGTACAAAACATCAATGAATTTCATCACAAGTATTGAAAATACTAAACCTACTTTACTATCTATACATTACAATAGATTTACACAGAAACTGCATGAATAAAATATTTATTATTGATATAAAAACCATTGACAATAGAACTGAATAAATTCATTTCAATCAACTAACTAGACAGAGCTAGTGCCTATAAATAACTTTCCTTGGACAAGAAGAGATATTTTCAGACAGTGAATACGATGAACAATTTACACACAATGACCGAAATAATTTGTACTTGACTTACATAAATAATTCGCACAGTAACGGCAGTTAATCTGACAATAATTCCGAATCCGGAACAGTGAGCCGTTACGGAGATAACAAAAAATTGTCGGAAGAAAAATATTTATAAGGGTCTAGTATTGGTAATGCTAATTTTAATTATATGTTTTAATTGACAACCCGCATTTGTTGCGGTTTTCAAAAAATCGAGGTCGAATATATTCTTTTACTTGTATAGACAAAGATTGATTCAATACAAATATGAAATATATAAAAATTTTGTTTGTTTAACAAGTTCTTGATAAGCTGGTTGGCGAAAGACTAGATCTACTCTGAATAGCAATGAATTTCAGGGCGACCAGCCCACTCGTGGATTGAGGAACACTTCGTTTTAGACAGGTCAATACCTGTCCAATTTGTCCCACAACAACTTAATCAGCTTGAGATCGGGCGACTGTAACAGCCATTACATTACTTTCAGTACATTCCTCCTTTCCAATTCTCTCAAATATTGTACAAAGTTTCACTAAATTATTGGGATCGTTGTCATACTAGATGATGAATTTTATGCCCTCCCTTCAATTTTTACTAGGTTTCCAGTCGCCCCTTCTTCAAAACATCCCCAAACCATCACCGAGCCTTCACCGTGTCGTAGCATTCCTTCTTCTTCTTTTGGATCCTCGACACATCACTCCGTGAAACTCCATTTTGAAAGATGTTTCTTCATTGCATCCTCCTAGAAGACCAGCTTCTCTCAATTTCTTTTTTACTGTAGAAGTATTCTAAGACAGATCTAATGTTATATATCACCAAAACTCCTGGTGAATGTATATTGTCTCACGTTGTGGTCCACGGTTCGTCGAGGTATTTTTAATTCGCCGGCAATGGTACGTTTACTTTTGTATAGACTATGAAGATTTGTAAGTTTCAACCGATAGTTCGTTGGTTTTACCCATTTTAAAACTTATAAGTTTGAATTTTCGAAAATGAAATTAATTCATATAGGAACTGTCGTTTCCAAAAAGTATATATCGCAGCACGTTATGGAGTCTCACAGAGTTAACTGGAACTAAACTACAATCATAAACACCGGAGAAATTATCCACATTAGAAAAATAATAAAAAAACCAGTAGGTACTTGCACGTTTTAACTTGTGTGGCCCTTACCGACAATTATAAACATGCGCTCACATAAAGTAAACAAAAAACGGACACATATAAACAATACAAGTGTATAATTTTGAAATTTGATGAATGATTTATAGGGTGAGCAAAAAATTTTGACTGGTATTGTATATCCTGACTGAAAACAACCAGGGAAAACTTTTTCCTTTTGGTATTTAGGCAAGACCAAAACTTAGTATCACTTCCTACCTGTTTTTCTACAGTTCTCATGAAGTTATGATGACTCCGACGTACATATTTTTTAATTTTGGTTCGCAAAGTACAAAATTCCATGTAGTCATTATTATTATTGCGAATAATGTTGTTAAGTTATGAAGGGTATTGTTTTAAAGATCTGTATAGTGTTTTAGAGACGCTAGCAGAGATTGTATCTTGAGTTTTACTGTAAATATATTCGCAACATTGTTTTCAACCAATAATTGCTACCATTTGACTGAAATTAGCTTTTTTGGAAGTTATACCACGGACGTTTGCAATTTTAAGCATGGTAATGATTTCGAAGGAGGTTTGTAAGACACATAAATCAGACTAATATAATGCAACTGAAGACATTCTTACAAATTTTTTTGAGTTTTTAGACGTATACAATATGAAAGTGGCCACTAATCCGATCTTTCCGAGCCAAAAAATAGAAGATGAAAACTTTTCTCTATTAGTGTCAAGTTCTCAGTAACAAACGAAGGAAAATTCCAGGATTTGACCTACTGAAAAAGCTTTGTTTCAGAACCAGCTGACCCTGACCCAAGTTTAGCTAGTTTTCATGGGCTATTACGATGGCGATCAGGAATATTCTGGATAATAGTGATACTAAATGTATAGTTTGCCTTATCCACCTCTTCGGTTACTAGCAGCGATCACCAAGATCTTCCTAATAACTACTTCGTCGGCATTGATGATTCTCTTATCACCTTTATGTGAAACCAACATGTTAAATCCCACCTTCCTACTCATCGGTTTACGGATTTCTTGGGGTTTCCCTTTAACCTGGTGGACCCGTTTATATATGCAAAGCACTTTCATTTAAAACATCCCAATCCAAAGCTCTGCAAAGGAAAAGATTCCCTCAACAGGGCTGATCAAATTTTATTCAAATAGTGCGAAGCGAATAAAAGAAAATAATCCTAATTATCATTCATATTTTAGATCGGCAATAAAAAAGGATTTTTTTCTTAATTTAACAGCCAAATTTCACTTGCTATGAAACGTATATTTACATAAATCTAAAGAATATTAATAATATGCGCGGTCAACAAAAATAAAATAAATTGTAGTTAATGTGTAATAAACTTTTAGAAGTCAATGGCTAGTAAAATTTTCCACAAAACATCGACAGAACACTTTCTCTTTAAAGTATGCGTAAATGCCCGCTGCACTAGCTAGGCCGATTCAATGACGACGAAACGGCGAGGATGCCGTCGACCCGAGTGCACCAGGAAGCGGATCTACCCGCAGAAGTTGTTTAATATTGCAACATTTACTACGTACATGGTACGGATATAGCTGTAATCAGATGATGGGCTATTGCAGGCATGTACATTGTGTATGTATACGATAATCAAATTATCAAATTTATTGTTTGTTGATTATTTTTCAGAAAGAAAAAAATACTTAGCGCCTTCTGTAAATTGGAGAACAGCAATCGTGAGAGAGGGAGGCGTTTTTGGTCCTAGATATTTTCAAAATCACTTTAATCGTCCTCAACGTACCCCATGCTAGCTCTCCAAGATTTGAGAATCCTCTTGGTGTCACTGCTTTCAAAGCAAGGTTCTTTTAATAGGGAAAATCTTCAAATCTCCCACAGTGTGTACATTAGAGCTTCATTGCTACAGTTTCTAGGGGTGTTTCGGGACTTTATGAAAAAAATTCGGAAGTGGGTAGATGACATGAAAATAATGCTGTATCATGGAAACATTTTTCTAACTTTCTGAGTTAAACGCCTTTATAGTTGCGAAATCAGAACTTATAATTGACTATTTTATATATTTTCTAAATTATACATTCCGTAGCTTTTACAGGGTTAACCTGTACACTATAAAGATGGCAAAAATGAAATTTTCAATCGATTGTTTAAGAAAAAGGTACTTTTTGCTTAACTCGATAAAATTTATGGTTTAGGAGATATGAGGATTTTTAGATCGTTGTACTTACCAAGGAAACCGTTCGCCAGAGAGACATTCTGAAGAAAGTTATCATAAATTGTAATTATTTATTAAAAATACTTATTAAAACACAATCAAACATTTATAATTGAACTACATACTGTGGAACATCGTGTTATTTCCATAAGAAAAAAATTGAAATGTAGAAAAATTTAGATTATACAGATTGACCCTGTTAAATTCAGGAATTGTTAAACATTGGGTATGAGCCGCCTCCGACCTTCGGATATATTAAAAGTTCATAATGTTCGAATGTATAATTTGGAAAATTTATATAATTATAAAATCTGGGCTATAACTCAGAAACGATGCGTCGTATTAGAAAGTTTTTCGTATGTCTCAGCATTATTTTCACGATGTCTGTTTATTTATTTTCTTTTCGTCCAATTATGTCATCATTTCAGCGGTTATATCGTCCTGACGCTTTTCCTAGCTTTATAGCTCTAATTTATTCTACTACTTCATCTTCAATATCTGCATTTGTAAGCTCTCCGAAGTATTGCCTTCATCTGTTTATTACTTTATCTTCTTCCATGATTATATTTCTTTTTTTGTCTTTTATATTCATCATATTGGTGTCCTATAGAATGATAATTGACTTTTTTATTGATTTATTTTTCTCAGAATCGTCTTCAGAAAAATTGATGATACATATTATGTTCTTTTCTTGATAATTGTCGGGGGCAATTCGAAATAAAATTCATTTTAGTACGTCACTTTTCCTTGTTTTATTTAAACAATAAATTGTTATAAGTTTCCTTTACTCAATTAATTTTATCAAAACGATTTTTTTACTGTATAAAATTTATAACCTCTAAACATTTTGGTCAGTTCCGAAAGTGTGGCTTAACGGTCAATGCCAAACAAGGTCAGAGAGAAAGTGAGTGAAATAAAACTGTACATAATGACAAATTAAGATGCTGGTATAACTACCCGTGAAATTCATTCAAAAACTTTGTGCACATCAAGCAACGCAAGAAAGTTGTAAAAATTCATTAATTTTTACTATATTTTGAAATAGATCAAAGCAAACTCAACGAATACTGGAAATATATTAATTCCCACGAAACTAAAAAAAACATCGACAGGATAGCATGAATCAAATGATTTATTTATTATGAATATTTCTAAAAACACACGCCAAATTCCACTTTTTTGTATTTAGATGTTTCATTTCTATTTTTTGATACACCAATGAAATCTTCGATGCGCTTAGTTTAGCTAAAAATAATAAAGTACAAGGAGAATATAAAATACGTTTTATGCATTTTTTAATACTATCCTAGATGAACAAATTCCATCCAGCTGGTCAAATATTAAATTGATTTATTTTCATAAAAAGGTCCGATAGATGATCCTGATAATTATCGTAATATTGCACTAATAAATCGCATAACTAAAGTCTTTACGCAACTCATTAACACTCACAAATTATCACTGTGTGGCAAGTATTCAATATTACAATCTTCTGGATGTCGGCGAAGGTGTTTTTTGGTTGCTGACATAATATCTGGGACTATTTCCACATTTTCGCTGTGCCACCACATCTGTTTAATCTCAATTGCGAGATTCGCGTATTTGGCCAATTTCTTCTAGTGTTTCGGTAGAACTACATCGAGTGGATTGACTCTTCTATCAACCACCGCGATTTCAAGCATTTTATTCGTCACCTGTCTATCGGTGATAATCGACCTATCGTAGTAGAGTCTAAAATTGTCATTTTCGAGCACCTTCTGTGTCTGGTATTAAGAAGATCGAGATTGTTGAGCAGTTTTTGGTGGATGATGTTCCACACTTGGTTATGCCGGTGGAGATAGTCGGTATTAGTGTCTGATGTTTGTTGAAACTTTCTGTATTTGTCGGATTGACTGTTTGGAGCCTTGGTGACATTTTTCTTGTAGTTATTAGTATTCATAACTTGATCCAGGATAGCCATCATGAAGTTTTCGGTCTTTCGAAAGATATTTCCGATAGTAAATCATCTGTTTGATTCTTCTTTGTCAATATGCGGCTGGTTGAGGTCGTGATCACTGCTCCAGCTTCTCGGTGTCCTATACTATCAAGCCTCTTCCACCCACTTTTCGGGGTAAAGTTGTTCTAATAGAGGATGACTTCGGGTGGTGGTTGTTGTTCTTCGTCAACATTGAATGAATAGTCTCTAGCTCTGTACTCGTCCACTTCAGGATTGATTGCTTGGACTAAGTTGCCTGCAATTAATTCCGACTTCATAAGTAACTTTACTCTTTTAGTGTATTGATCCTGGATTCTAGCTTTTGCCTGCTTATGGTTCAGTAACTTAGCCTGTTGAAATCCTAGGTATTTGTAGGTTTCTCCGTTTACCATCGCCGGTGTGATATCTCCGTTGGGAAGTTGTACATTTCCGTTTATGTCAATGTATTTCTCGAATCAAAATTTTGATAGAGCTCACTATCATGAAATAAAAATATAAATATTTTCTTCATTTCTTCAATAAAAAAACACAAAGAAATATTAGAATATCGATGAATAGCAGCCAAAGCATCTCCGTATCTCCAAGTAATTCATAACATAGTGGGAAAGTGTATGATTATGGTGTTAAATGGTGCATTGCAAGCGCAAAAATTATAAAATTGAGATTTTGAAAGATGCAGAGTTTTTTCAGTCTCCGTCTTTCGAAAAATTTGGTGCATATACTACAAAGAATGTACTTTGTAAATACTTTTGAGTGCGTAGAACATTATTTTACGCACTAGTGAGTGAAGAAACATACAGGTACGGCAGGTCTGAGGCTCAAGTCACCCTCATTCCACTTTTTATTTTACTACTTATGTAATTATTTTTAGATGATATTTACGCCCGCCAAAGAGAAGAGTTGACGAATTTAATAACTGCATAATGTGTAGCTCTAATATTAGTAATGTTAATAATTGGATTCGTTTGTTGTTTTGTCAATTTGTTCCAATCTGGATTAAAATGTTTATAATATTAATAAACATATATCTTTCATAAGGAATTAATGAACGCGTTATAGTTTCTTCTAACGCACTAGTGCGTGAAGACAATTACCATAAAACTTCTATATCCTGATAAAAAATCCGCTAATAGAAAAAACATTGTATGTAATGTGTAACGGCCTTTTCTCGACTCATGTGATTGTGGATCGACAATATTCACTTTCGTCGAAAAATGGCTACTTTACACACTTATATAAATAACTATTTTGTTGAAAATAATTATTGTGAGTGTGGACGAATTATCTGACATTTTGCAATATAAAAATTTTATCTTTACAGGGTTTCGTTCATACTAAACTTTACAAAAGAATAATTTGATTTGCGTATGTTTAATTAAAAAGTTTTTCAAGCGTCCAGTTTGATTTGAATATCAAAATTTAATTTGTAACTTTGTTAATTAACTTATAAATAATCATTGTGTAGAACTGATAAGATGAAATTTGGAAATTACTAGGCAAGAAATATAAATAAATTCTAAAATAGAACAAAAAGCGGAGAAGTAAGTAAATTAGGTTTTAAAACTAATTGTGTGGTCTACTACTACATGAAAGCCTAAAATTGCGCCTAAATTATTGCTGATTTATATCAGATTCAATTTTTATAAAGAAAAAAATAAAATGGACGTGTGAAAAAGGCCAATAATTCATCCTCTCATGAACAATTGTCGACGTATTATTTTTTTAATGAAAATAATAATACAAAGACAACAATAAAAGTTCCATCAGAAGCAAGACAAGTTACCGGTTAAAGTAGGTCATTGGACTACTCACGTCAATCCCCTACTTTCAAGCCTCCGGGTCTCCCACCAAACCCCCTTCTACTAAAATCTCGCAGACGGAGAGACCGATTCTTCCGGATATTTCGGGTTCTTGTACATTTATGTTCGTAAAACTGACAACACCGCCGGAGGTGGGATGTGTATGCAAGAACAACAAGAATTCGGCTCGGTTTTGTCTCTAGAGGGTTCATTTCCGGGTTTAAGGTCATGAAGGACGCAGACCATACATACCTTGATGGGTTACAATTCATTTAAAATTTACGGAGTTATCCAATTAAGATATTTTTTATTTAAATTGAATTTAATATATACTAATAAGATGAATGAACGGCGGGGAAACGGATATATAGGAAGATTTTAGTACCCTTTTTGTCGACAAATTGTACCTTTTTATATATTTATAAGGTCGAACTGCGTCCCATGTTATTATTAGAAACCATGATTCTCGAATAATTCTCGACCGTAATATTGATACAACAAGAAAAAGTTTCAAAGTACCACACTATGTTAAAAATATGGTGTTTTAATTTAAATAAATCTCTAATATCAATATATTATCTGACAAAGTACTGGCCACTTATCGAGCCAATTCAAAACTGATTATATACTTCGCGGTACAAGAGCAGAAACGTCTGTAATAAATCTGGACAAGACAACAAAATATAACAAACTCTACGCAAGGAGCACGCTCGCCAAAAAGATGGCGATCCAATTAACAATTTACAAGAACCCAGAAGTACCTGGCCTGACCTAGAGATGGCGGTAATTGCTTGAAAAATTCCACTACATTAGAAATTACACAATCTATACAGCATAGATTTCAAGACGCCACATTGTTTGGTTTTGTTTGGCAGTTTGGTTTCCAGTGAATTTGTAAACATGGAAAAAATTGATTATCATTATGTGAAACTATACTTTCATTTATAAAATCTTAGCTCAACCAATATAAAGGTTGAACTAGATCCTACTTTGGGTGAGACTGTTCCTTCGTTATCAACAGTAAAGTATTGGATAGCACAGTTTAAACGAGACCGTACGATCCGTGAAGACCATCAACGCAGTGGTCGACCAAATTAGGCAACGACTCCAGACATGTTAAAGAAAATCTACAAAGTGCTACTGATGATCGTCGACTGAGGATACGTGAGCTAGAAGACAAACTTCAAAAAGTTCTGGACATCGCATATTAACTGAAAATTTGGACATAAGGAAGATAAAGCTGAAATTTTGCATTTCCTTACCATAGATGAAACGTGGATCCATCACTTCACACCCGAATCAAAAGAACAATCAAAACAATGGGCTGAAAAGGGAGAACCGGCTCCAAAGAAGGTAAAAACCGTTCCATCTGCAGGCAAGATCATGGCGTCGATTTTTTGAGATGCACATGGGATAATTTTCATTAACTATTTATTAAAAGGAAAAACTATCAACGGCAAGTATTATGCAAACTTGTTTCAATGTTTGAGCGAAAAAATCAAGCAAAAACAGCCACATTTGGCTAAGAAGAAAGTTTGGTTTCATCAAGACAATACACCCGCTCACACATCCATTATTAAAATGATTAAAAATAATGAATTGAAGTTTGAATTGCTACCTCATGCTCCCTATTCACCAGATTTAGTCCCCTTGGATTATCATTTGTTTCCAGACTTAAAAAAATGGCTCGATGGTCAAAGAGAAATTTATTTTTAGGAGTTATTGTCAAACTCCTAAAACTGCTTGTTATAATAAGCATATCGAACTTATTGAACATCGCTGGAAAAATCGTAAGGAGGTAAAAGGATTGCGTTGAAAAATAAATATATTTTTTCTTTTGTATTTTCTTTGTTGGGTCAAGTACTAGGACTATTTTCGTATATTACTGGAGACATCGAAATAAAATTGGATAGAGCAGGCGATTTGCCTCTTTAAAGAAAAAATGGTCTATATTAAATTTATTTGATTTTGACCGGAATGATACGCGATTGAATGTTATTCAGTTTTTTATATTTTTAGAAGAAATACCTCGAAAAAAATTATTTTTATTGAATTTTCAAAGATATTAGCTCTGAATAACAATAGATGATTTTGTTGATATTCTTATAATAATATTTCCAAAAAATAGACAATTTTGTGTGTCGAAAATAATTTGGAAAACCTCATTTTGATTTTAGCACGCTTTTTTTTGAGAAATGTTATATAGTAGTATAGAATTGGACTGTAAATTACTTTGAACAATTTTAGTTGTTTGGTTGAAGATTTCTTTTCTATTTATGAGCCACCTTCTGTGTTCTGTTGTTCAACTATAAAACCTGTTTCTTCCAACATAATTTCCAGGTATTGGAAGCAACCATCTTTGTCTATAAGTTCCTCCTCGACTCTCATTTCAATTTTTTCTTTCGAATTTGCCACTTTGGTGTTCTTTGTAAAATTGTTTAGGTCTTTTCTATGATTGACACCTTTTTCGTTCCATTACATGTAAATCATTTTTGAAAATTTTTTTCCCCTTTGTTTGATTCCGTTCCAAAAATTTTTATAATTGAATTTATGATTTATGATTTATCAACAAAAAATCGTAATTATACAAGAAAAGCTTCTAACGACATCTTATACCTCTTGAGATTATTACATTTTCTCTGTTATATTTTTAAAAACTTGGAGTCTTGCTAGGAATATGAATTTGATTGATACGAAATCCAATTCATTTGGGAAAAATAATCATTTCTCAATTATAATTTGATACATGATTTTACTTGCTTTTTTAAGACATTTTAAGGGCGTTGACTTGATAATTATAAATTAACAACCTGTTATTCGGCATAAGTCAATGAATGCTCAAGTAGCGGTATTCACTATTTTAATTCATTAAAAATTAGATTGGTTCCATTAGCGTTTGTCTGAATTGCTCCACAAAATATGCTACTAGTTATTAACGAAAAAATATACTTCCCAAGCACCTCATTCGTAAATCTACATAAAAAAAACGAAAATATCACGGAAGAAACTTATTGAACATTAAGTACACCGGATAAAAGATTTTGAAACGTTTAATTAGCTATAATTAGTGCTTCAGCAACACAAGAAATTGCATGCGGTTACCCAGAAAAAGATTATTTCCAGCATAGAGACCGAGCCCGTGTAATTTTGGAAACAAACATTTGAGAAAATTTCTTAAATTATTGCAAAATATTTGAGTTTCAACAAGTACATCAGTCATTGTTCTCGTCGAATGCTAACCACATTTTCAGCAGAAACAAAAGCAAGTATTACTATGCTGAACCGATATGATAGATGGACTAAGGATATTTCGGAAACAACATATTTTCAAATAATGAGGTTTCATTCATATCGTCAGGTATATCATCAAGATTTCGCATTTTCTAACAGAAACTAGAGGTACAGACAATGAATCAACAGACGAACTTTACTACAGGAAATTATCTAGTAGCGTATCCTTCCAGAATTGCTGCGAGGGGATAAAAATCTAAGGTATGAAAATAGAATAATTTATTGGCATGGCATAACAGTATATTTTGCATGAGGAGTGACAAGGCCTATAAATGTCTTCATCATCGTGGTGTATATACTATTTTTTTCATAGCATAGGTACGCAAGCTGAAGTTTATTGTACTCCTCCTGAAATGAGAGAGCTAGCAGCACAAGCTACTGAAGATCAACAGCATTAAAATTCAAAAGGTTTGTACCTTGTTACACTTTTGAAAACTGGTGCAAACGTACTTGTGAGATTTTTAAGAATATCCAGAAGAGAAAGCAGATTTCAGTTAGTAGACTCATTATTAAATGTTAAAGGTCACGCTTTTGCCGAGAGAGAACATCGACATACCTAAATTTTTCAAAATTTTAAGGAAGTTATCAGGCTACACGCTTAAAAAATGTTTTGTCTTCTCACAAGAGGATATAATAAAAGTTTCAGCACAAGCACCTGACGAATGTTATATTGCAATTAAAATAACTTTTTTCATTTTATAAAAAACTTAATTTCAATAATTTCAAGCTGTTTTGGCAATAGGAGTAGCCGGTGCTTGTCGTGGTGATGAACCATGCAACTTGCTGCATTCCGATGTGATATCAGAATATGACATTATTCGTATTGATATTAAAACAAGCAAAAATGGCCAATCACGGAAATTTGTGCTTAAAAACTATATAAATATATGTAAATTTATTTGTTTATTTGTATTGGAAACAAAAAGGTAAAATATTGGCCATCACACAAATCCACAAATGCCTAGTAACGTTGCAGGTAATTCGAAAACTGAAAATTCCACAATTTACACAAGTCACAGTTTTAGAAGGTCCTCTGCTAATATTTTAGCTGCTGGTGATGGAAATACTGTAACAACACGGGAGTTGAAAATCAGTAGTAGTACCGATTCATATGACATAACATAATTTTAGCATCAATTAGAGTTTCTATAAATAATAATTATTCGGTTGTGAATAATAATAAAAGTTTCTTATTCATACAGAGTATTTCTCCAACGTAATCTAACCTCAAAACGAGCATGATTTAAAAGAAGTTAAAAATCAAATAATGTGCGAATTTGGAGTGAGTAAATTAGTGCACTAAACACTAAACAAACTATTAACCACTAGTGGCGATGACGTGGTGAATGTAAACTTCACGGTTGTCCATGACATACTAAGAAAATGGCTTCTATGACTAGTAGTGGAAATCAAATCTCATTCGATTATTTTCCCTACCAAAAAAGTTTTTGAGGTGATCAGAACAAACATCGATCCGAAAAAAGACCTTGACTTTGATCTGAATAATGGCGAAGTTCTAAAATATAAGCCATATTAAAACTTACCAACATTATCAAAGCATCAATCAGATTGAAGTATGTTTCTAAGATGTGGATAGTTGCAGAGGTCATTATGATCCCCAAACCAGAAAAGCTTCCTCACGACTTACTGGTCGATTTCATTGCTGCCAGTTTTAGGGAAAACCACTCGACCATTGATAAAGTCCATATATTCAAGGATGGTACTGAGAAATCATTGGAAGAAAAGAAAGTCTGCTTCACTGTTTTCTTAGATGTGGCATAGGCCTTTTATGGAGTATGGCAGAAAGTATTACTGCACAAATTGGAAATGGTTCTGCCAAGACAATATTTCTAAATACTAAAGTCTTTCTTGTCAGATATTACAGAGTAAAGCAAAAGGAATCGTATTCTGATTTAAAAGAAATCAAGGCAAGCGTACCCCAGGGTCGCGTACACGGTCCAGTTCTCTATCTGTTGTACACTAGTGACATCCCTGAACTTGAAAACCACTAGATGATGAAATGGCAGTTATGGCCACGAAGAAGCTGCGAAAAGTTACTAACATCCATTGACCAAATTAGCAGCTGGACGGACCAAGAGATGGCCTATTAAGTTGAATGGAACTAAATCCATTCATATCAACTTCACGTATGAAAAAGATGGTAATTTAGCAAAATATCTGGAAATGACTCTCGACGGGAGACTGGAAAGTTTATATCAAAAAGAAACATGAAGAGCTTGATATCAAATGTGAAAAGATGTATTGACTACTAGGACGAAATTCTAAGTTATCCACGTACAATAAACTGTTTCTATCAAAGCAAATATTGAGACCTATTAGGAGTTATGCCATAAATCTCTGGGGTTTTCGCAGTAAGAGTAATATCGAAATTAATTCAAAGACATCTGAATAATATATCAAGGAACATCATCGATGCATCTCGGTAATGCGGAAACAGTGTCATCTATCGAGATCTTCAGACGGAGACTGTCAACCAAAGCACAACAAAATTTACCAGTAGACGTGAACATCTGCTGCTCCATCATGTGAACGTTTTAGGCGATCCAGCTCGTGGACAACACAAATATGACCAGAAGACTTAAGCCCTTCGAGTGCAATATCTATATAGTGAGAAAGCAGAGTATAGTGCTGATATGTGCTGGTTTTAGTGTTATTAAAACATTTAACTCTAAGGTCCGCCACTAATTAAGAACCTAGTTTTAAGTTTTGCAATCTTGGTAGTTTAGGTTATAATAATATAGATCATTGATCTCTTTCATCAGATTCATGACAAAACATTCCTCTCGGGGGACAAAAATAAAAGAAAATTGATTACTGCTTCGGACAACCTTCAGAAAATTTGAAGTGACGTTTTGATACGTGCATAACTCAAGCAATTAAACTCAATGTCTTTCGATATTTAGTAATTTTATGATCTGTTATCTTTTTCAAAAATTTCCAGAAAACTTTCTCAATCTGGAACCTGTTAAAAGGACGTAGCACATTTATGTTCTAAGGTATCAATATATCTGTGGTAGATATCAATAAGTGGCTAAGAAAGAAACTTTTTTTTATGTTTAGATTACTCAACAATAGTTTTTGTTTTGTATTTGCTGCAATTTGTTAATAATTATATCCATCAAATAGCGAAAAATATGATTATATTTTGAAACAAAATCTAGAGACTCTCCTACATCCAACTCTGGCAAGTTCAAATGGTTTTTCCATTTAAAAACAGTCATAAATTGTTTGATAACATTTTGTAGCCTTCAACTTTCTTCAATTAAATCTTTTAATTCGAATTAAAGCAAATCTATAGCGTTTCTATTTTGAAAATAGGCTAAAACTAAATAAAGAAACAGAATAAAAAACACGTCTGCTATGGTATACGTGTTTGGCTTGCCTGAGAGGCTGCTAGATCGTTATATTTCACTTTCTTCGCTTAGTATGTCAAACCTATCAAAAATATTTGATCGTACGTCACTGAATAATACGATGAATCGACGCGAGTTTAAGTAGAATCAAGAATCACCCAAAGAACTGTTCACAGCATGTACAGTTGTGCATGTATTTACGTAATTGACCCAATTTTTATAAAAAATAAAGAGCATTAAATCGTTCGGTCAAATTTGAATTAATCAAGGCACTTCTAGTTTAATTCGAGGATGGTTCCAGAAGTACCTGGTCCAACAAAGAAAATACGAAAATTCTGGAAAATAAATTATTTTTTCAACGTGATATCCTTTTAGCTCTATATACTGTTCTCAGCGATATTCAATAAGTTCGATACCCTTCTGATCGTGAAAATCTTAAGCTCCTCAAATTAGCCATTAACTCTCGACATCACCTCTTCATTGTTGAAAAATCTCCGAGCCATTTTTTCAAGTCAATTATCTGAGGGGGCTAAATCTGGCAAACAGGGTGCATGAGATAGCAATTCATCTTTCATTCATTAATTTTGTCTATTGCAATAAATGATGTATGAGCTGGTGCATTGTTTTGATAAAACACTACCGTTTTTGCTTGATTTCTTCACTCAAAATTTGCAATAAGTTTACATAATATTCGCTGTTGAGAGTTTTTCCTTTTACAAGACAGTAAATGCAAATTATCCCACACGTATCTCAAAAAACCGACGCCATTACCTTGCCTGCAGATGGAATGGTCTTTGTCTTCTTTGGAGCCTGTTCTCTCTCTTCAGTCCATTGATTGTTATTATATTTCGAGTGTCAAGTGATGATGGACTCACGCTTCAGCCATAGTTACGAAACGGCACAAAAATTTGGCTTTATTTCTGTGGAGCTTTGCCAAACATTCGATGGAAACATCTTCTCGACGCTGTTTTGTTCCATTGTGAGCAAACGCAGCACCCATCTTGTGCACAGCTCTTTCATGTTCAAATTTCCAGGTAATATACGATGTGCCGTACTTTTTGAAATGCAAACAATCAAAAAAAGTATGTTCCTCTCTGATAGTCAAAAGTATTCTTTTATGATACAAGCTAGTTGGGAAGGTAATCAAATGCCACACGAATGTACAAAAAACAACAGAAAAAACTGCATGAATTCATAATCAAACACTCTGAAATCTTTACTAGAATCGGCTGTAGGACAATAGAGTAGACACTAGAAAAGAAAAATAATCTACAACAGTTGAGACACTTCTTGGAACCTCTAATAAAAGATCTTTTGAATTTATAAATCTAAGTGAGGAGAATTGAGAATACTGATACTCTTTCCGGTACATTGCTGCTTCAAACTTCTATATACATTTTAATGAAGTGAGAGAGACCACGAAATTCCAGAGCATAACACTTAGGAGTGTATGAAATAGAAGGTGGAAATATTCTATCCTGAACTTTATGAGAGTGGTGATACTAAATCATCTGTCAACACTGAGCGTGAGAGGAAACTGGATTATTTGAATCGCGCTGTATATGACATACACACCTACACCGAAGATCTTCTCCTATTTTTTACGCATTGTTATCCAGTACCGCTTTTTGGATCTTCTTTAACATTTTTGGAGTCGTCATCATCACCTCATTTGTTCGACCACTTCGAAGCTGGTCTTCACAGGTCGTTAGGCCTCGTTTAAACTCTGCTACCCAATATTTTACTGCTGGTAACGACGTAGCAGTCTCGCCCAGAATAGAATCTAGTTCAACTTTGTTATTAGTATACAGTGGTAGTTTTCAAGCAACTACCGCCATCTTTAGGTCGGGCCAGGTACTTCTGGGACCATCCTCGTACCCTATTTTTTGGCATATAAACTATGTTTAATCATCCACCATTGATAATTGGCCGCCAATTTCGAAATATTCAACTTAATTTCTATTGCATTTAGACGATTCACTTTAAAAGTTTTTTGGAGAAATATTTTGCAAAGCAAGTTGGTTTCTTGGTTTAGCTAATTTTGAACAATCTTTTTATATCAGAAATTCTGCGAACATGCATGGAAACATCCGATAATTCGACTGGTGAATGGATTTCATTTATAGTTTTTATCATGATTCCACTCTTCTGAGTTCACTACTGGACATAGGCCTCCCATGATTGCATCCATTTGTGCCGGTTCTGTGCGGCAGTTTTATTGCATTCTTTAGTATCGTTAGAGCATTTCGTTCATGGATGTCGTCACCTACGGAGTATTTTTGAACGAGGTGTCTACTCCAAAATTTTTTTACCCAGTTTCTTCAAACGTCTCCAGATTACTCGACTTAAGCTCCCGTGACGCTAATTTCAATGTAGAAAACTCTGCTTGGTTTATCTACTACCCAAAGGAGCAAGAAGGCAAGAAATTATGTTGATGTTTTGCGGTATAATTGGGTTCCTTCATATTCCTGCTTTGTATCTTCATGCATTCCATAAGGCATATATCAATTTTCTAATTCATTCTGCTCTTTTTTGGACAGTATTTATCGGCAAATGATTAGAAAATAATGTAAACAATTGTAGGCATCAAATTTTGTGATAATTGGAATATTTGCTCTTCTATATCCCTGTTCAATCTACTCCTATTGAATGAGAAATATATTCCAAAGATGATTTTGTTGAAAATTATTTCCTTCCAAACTAAAATCTCGTTGATCTTTACTTTTAAACCGGCTTAATACCCAATTAAAAAGTCAGTTAATGACTTTTTACAAATGAAAATTTATTTAATTTTATTTTTTGAAAAACGAATAGATAGTTTGAAAATTTTATTTTTGAAATTTATATCGTACGTTGTTTATATGAAAATTGTTGATTTACTAAATTTGTAAGCCCGATTCGTTCATGACATAAAATGAAGTTAGTAGTCATGTAGTTTATTTAAAAATGAATAATATTAGAATTTTTAATGTGTATGAATATTCTAATACCAGGCCATAAAAAGTCTTAGAGTTTGTTCATTCACATCGCAAGATGAACCTTGTTGGTGGTTTTTCGGGCTGGTCACATTACTAAACATCCAGAAGAAGGTATCAATATATCTGCTCTACAGTTTCCGATAGAAATCTTACTATTTTCAAACAGATATAATCCATGATATTTGACTGGAATCCAATGAATAGTTTATGAGTTATGTTTCAATATAAGTTTGTATTTATACAGCTGGAAGGCCTACAACTTTATATATTTTTATAACAGAACTTAGATATCTTCTACTCATATCCGAAAGTTTGGTAACACATTTCTGGATAAGTTAGTTGCTTAGGAACAACTTAGTGATAATTCAATAGTGACAGGTCTTTACCAAAATATCACTTAAAGTTACCATCAACTTGCTAATGCATTTGGAGAAAATATAAGAAAATGCTGATTCTAGTAGCAATTAAATTTGCCAGGTATCTGGTACAAACAGAAATAAAAATAATTACTCATATTTTGAAGCTTAAATTGATTTTCAATAAAAAGCAGTCCACCGATTTGCTTCTATCTATGTGATGATACTTTTTTTGAATAATAATAATATATCAAAAGATGGTAGTTACATTAAAAATTAATTTTTCTCAGATTTGAATTGAATATTTTAATGAATAATAATCAATTTAAAAAATAGTGTCTTTTTTCAAGTAATTGTTTTATTCTACAGATTGAAATTTAATTTTTGTAACTCAATGAACTTAAACTTAAAATAACCACTTTCAGAATTTGTTTACATGCATTTAGAAGCGCCTTATATCATAATTTACATATATAAATATGAGTGTGAAATTGTTCATCTACCTTCATCAGTACCATACAAAGAATTATTTGGAAACTATATACTCACAAAAATGAAAATTTGGTTAATCATATTAGTTGCTTCGAATAAATCACCGAGTTTTTGCAATTGCACTGAATAAAAATGTTGAATTACAAGTCCTAGTAACTTTTTTCACCAAAACACACAGTTTGATTATAGTCATAAACAAATAAAGTCAAATTATTTACACAATACTACTTCACGACACTTTCAACACTTACTGGTATTAAGTAAAATTTTTAGCAGCATAGTAATTTGTACAAATCACCAATCACAAGAGAGGAAGAACACCATTAAATAATTTCTATATTCCCGGTATTAATTAACAATAAATATAACGATTTTGGGTGTTTTTAGGGTTACAAGTACGGTAAGATATCTATAAATAATTAAGTAAATATATTTGTTAATAATTTTGGAAAATTATTGAACAAAATTCTCACGCCGATGTTTTTTTTATGTTTTTATCTCAAAATGTAATCCATTATCTTATAAAACAATTTTTTTTGTGTTTATTGTGTATATTTTATCTATTCACTGTTTTTACATTTGCCTGCATACCGTATTTTAGTTACAATATATTTCAGATGGATTCAATAATACAAAACATTAGTTTTCTTATTTCTTCCGTTTATCGTTTACTTATTCCTTGTTCAAGAAGCAGATTATTTCCTTAAAGATATTCATGTTCATCAACGACTTGGATATAAATTTTATTTTTCCAATCAGAAGAAAATATTTTCGTTGTATTATTAAAATAGTGTCAGATTTAGCATGGACAAAAAATGTATTTTTTGGTTTTTGCGTTGCTTTTTAGGGTTTAGTCCGAGGATGTTAGGAAAACCACAACAAGATATCATGTCCCCGATCGAAAAAATAATAACCTCAAATTCTGAATGCGGAATTATTAAAATAAACTTACGACCCAACGAGAAAGCACAGCTTAGAGAACTCGAAATTTGAGACTATAGCCCTGATATTTATTTTATTTTTGCTCATGCGAAAAAAATTAAACATTAAATGGGTAGGAAACTAAATGTTTAAAAACAATTTTTTCGACCCCTAATTTTCAGAAATTAATGAGAAATATTGAGTCTTGTTTATTTCTACGACGGATGTTCTGAAAATGACAAAATCATTTTTATATTCTATGGAAATAGAGAGAAGGCGTCCGCCTTCGTAAAAGTTGTTGCAAGGTTAATTTTAGGACATTGCTTTCCAGGACTATTTGGCATGCTTTTATCATAATTCCGAAGTTCACGTAAATAAGATATGTACTTTATGATTGGTTTTGGAAACCAGTAGCCGTCATAAGAAAATAATCGTCTCACTAAATTGCATTGACAATTATTTATTAGTTTTTACAAAAATATTTCCTTCTATCAACATTTTTTTCGACCCTTATTTTTCAGAAATTGATAAAAAATGTTAAATCTTGTTTATTTTTAAAAAAGATATGCTGAAATTGGCAAAATTGTATTTATATTTTATGGAAATAGAGAGAAAATGTTCAAAAACTTTGGCGTCCACCTCCGCAAAAGTTGTTGCAAGGTTAATTCGCTTGCTTTCCAGGAATATAGAAATATCGAATCAGAGTCATTAGTATTCAATAAAATAAAACGCATACAGTAAAATCGATAATCAATGTGGATAATGGAGATAAACCAATGGAAACATAAAAACTTTTGACCTTAAGAGACAGAAAGGCATAAAAATGGGCTAAAAGGAAAAATTATGTTCCAGGTAAGTCATGACGGAAATATACAGGGAATAGATCTTTCTTCTATAAACGAAGAACAATAAAATAGATGGGAAAACAATAAATAAGAGAAAAGGAGAAAAACGAATTGAGCTATCGCTAGAAAACAAAATCAGAAGCTGATACGGCTTTTAAATCTATGTACAGAGTGCTACGTTTAAGATGAAGACGTCTCATCAACTGATTAATGTCATTATCGTTATTAAAAAACATCAGTATATTGATGATGAAGATATAATAACGGACGTTCCAGCGAATCTATCTATTGGACAGAAGAAATTACAAGATTGAACCTTATAAAACTTAGTTCAACGTTAATTAAGTGAAGGAGATAATTTTCAATAATTTGATCATTTCTTTACTAATAATTTAATTAATGAAGCAGAATTATATGAAACAAGTGGTAATATTTTTCTAAATGTGTGACAGGATATGTATTTTCAGCTAGATGTCGAACACATAATTTAAGCAACTTTTTCCGTTGATTACAACATTTCATATATGCAGTATAAAAATAAACAAAAGAAATCGAAATCCCCCGAATTTGAATATCTCAATTGTTATTTTAAGAAAAAATAAGTTTTATAAAATACACATCAGGACTTGAGAGGGACTTTGTGCCGGAAAAATTTTTGAAAAATACATTCAAATACGCGGAAAACAACTTTCTCACTTTTATGCCTGGTCAAATTATCAATAAATCTTTTTCTTTGTCCTCCGATAATCTTGAGATCTGAAGATGAGCAAATTTTAGAATCCATCAATATCTCTTTATCCGCATGTCCCTAGAAGTATTTTCGTATCATTTTAGCTGCATACGACATTAGTTTCCATGTCTTCATTTCATAAAAATTGTAGAATTTGCTTTTTATTATTTATTATTTGATAATTTATTCATAGACGTGGTATTTCTGGCCCTGCTCGCTAGGGTAAAACCATTTAAATCATTAAATTGTTTATAATAATTGAAAGAAATTTTTTTATTAAATAAATGTTTATATTAGTAACTGGCAAGTGAAAATACTCAGAAAAACTTGAATCTAATTATCCTGCGAAGTTGAGTAAGTCTATTTTTTTATTTCTCTAACTAGACGTGTCGAAAAACGCACGCGCTGCAAACTTCACGGAAATTGAAAAGTCGACATATCTTTTTCTAATAGAGATTAAGGTCTCGAATTTCATGAAATACTTCTTTAAATTATGTTCTTTTGAACTGTATGTGTGGTGATGGATAATTAAAACTTTGTCACCAAAATTTTCCATTTCAATATGCGAAAACATAATACCATCAAAAAAATTTTTTAATCATTTCTCGCTCGGCCGAAAAATGTTTTGGCAATTTCGAACCCTTTTTAATAGTTTATAAAATAGTTGAAGAATATGCTGTTATATTTTCATAGAGAAATATTGTATTTTAGCTGACATGTCGCGAGTTGAATGCAAGAAATGAGGACTCAATGTTTATCGAAAATTTTTCTTAAAATTCGATTTTCACAAGTTTCCCTCAAATTTAATTGAAAACAAACTTCATATTCGGATTCAGCGACCTCAAAAACATCAAGATATACCAATTTTATCCATTAGTACGAATCTGGTCACTTTTTCGTATTTCTTTTTGGGGGTTTGCCGCTGGCCTTTAAGACAGATAATTTAATATGCGCAATGAAGTTGTATGTAATTGTTGTATGTATTGTAATTGTTAGCTCTGTTCAAACCATGACCAGAGTTATTCTGTTTAATAATACAGAATCATCAATAAATTTTCTAGACAAACCTGTTTTATATAACTGTTGTATTGGAAAAACTAATGTTCACAAAATTTATTATTCAAATTTAAATAAAAATATTCAAAATACAAATTATATATGAATGAATTATCAATAATATCGCACAACAATAAAATTGCAAAATCTAGTAGCATCTTATGGTATAATCTCATTTAAATAAAAACAAACACCTACAACCGCTTATCCTATAAATCTTTAATAGAAACGGTACTTCGACAAAACCCAGTCGTCCTTCATTCACACTGTCAAGGAAAATCATTGCTCTCTCCAACATTTAGCTCTGATTATAATATAAACATAAAATTTTTATTTTCCTACCTGTTTAAATAGAATTGTGATTATCCAAATTCAATCTGTATAAAACATTAGATTATAAACAGGTCACTGTATCCTCAAATTGATATCACTGTAACACTTCCTGTTTGTATTGTTTATTGTTGTAACCGTTATAAATAAAACTAACAAAACCAACGAAAAATATCACACATCATCTATTAGGTTTAGTCCTCCTTTTGGCAAACATCACTAACATTCAAGATTTTTAAAAAGTATGTCACTGTGTCAAGTCACGAATGTTGTTCTTAATATCTCTCTTTATTAAAAAAAAAACGTCACTTTATCACGGATATAAAAACGAAACTGTCAATTTTAATTGATATTTCGGGTGAACTCCACAATTTATGAAACTACCCTTCAATAAATCACAACTGGAACAAACCTTTCAATATATTTTAATTTTATTTTGGTGCTAAAAAAATTATCGAAATTTTTTTATTTGCGTAAATTTTCGAGGGGTGATTTTAGGGTAATTTTGGGCGCGATGGACCTGCACAGAGTGCTTGGGGTCGTGAAACTAGCCATCAGGAGTCCAAACGAAGAACTCCGGGCCTAAAACCCCCTTCCATAACAAATATAACTGTACCTGTAGTAGATCTATACTGAGGTAACCTACTTTTGGCTACAGTGGGGGGGTCTCTTGAAGATGAGAGATTTCGGTGTCTCTGTGTGAAGTGCGACGATGCCGTTTTTTAAAGATATCGGTAATAATAAGAAACGATTGGATGATATCACTTGTTGAATTTCACTGTTGAAAATTTGTAATTCTTCAGTGAAAATGTTATATATTTGAAACTAACATATTTTGTTCGAATATTTATTGCTTTTATGGTAGTAATATAATAGAAAAAGTGAGAATAGGGAATGGAATTAGGAGGTACCAAAAAATTTATGATCTCTATATTATGGTTACTACATTTCAAAATTTTATTATTGTATCGTAAAAAAATTGAGGATGGTGTTATTTCGCTATGTGACATGATGATTGATTACACCAGTTTACAGGGTTTTTATACCTCAGTTGAAATTTATTAATTACTATTTAATTATTTAATGGTTAGCTATTAAGAATGAAACTGTTTTATCCCGTCTGGCAATAACAAATTTTTATTATTTATAATATGAACACTAACCAAATAATTGAAAATTACAACTTTTGGCCTTCTTTTGAGAGTTTTTAAGTCACTTTCTTCGAGAAAGAGAGAAAAAAATGCTTTATTGTCAAAAAATTGTTACAATTTGTAGAAAAAAGTTTGTAAAAACTCAAGAAACGGACAAAAAATTACTAAATAAAGATATAAATAAAATAAAAATTTCAATGTTCAGAATAAAACAGACAGAAGCTCTGCTAAAACTACGGGCATAATGAAGAAACTGTTAGTATTAGCATCAGGGAGATATGAAAGCGGATCATGAGAAGATTTTATAGAATTTTATATAGTAGGGATTATGCTCAATGAAGAATTCTCATTCATTCACGATGGACCATGTTTCTTTAGAAACATTACGAGAATTGGTAACTCTCCTATTATAAAAAATACCCTTGGCGATTTTTATTGTCTTATGATAAATTTTTCAGTATAGTTTCACGAAATTTTTGAAGAAGACACTATCCAAGAATTTCCTTAGTTGAGATAAAGATCCCATGCTCTTTGTAGATATACGTAAACCTTCAGTGGACTAAGGTTTATTTTTAATACGCCTGAGGGGAAAAGAGTCCCTTCTATCAGGGATCAACAGTAATTCCCTAATATATTTCCATCAAAATCCTTGTTAACGTTGCTTGAAACATTTATTACTTGATGAGAAAGCATTATTCATACTTCTTCAGTTGCCACTTCTTCAATTTCTTCTTTGTTAGAGCCTTTTATATGTTTCTGTTACTAAACCGTCTCAATTTTTAAGTTTTTTTAGATCTTTTCTGATAGAAAACTGAAAATTAGTTCTTAGGCTGAGTACAAATTAACGTTTCAACCTAATTCTCAAAGTATGACTCGATATTGAAAATTAGCGTAATTATATTAATCAGATTTTGTTATATCTCAAAAATAAACAGCATATGAAATATTCATAACTATCTATTGAACATTTTTCTGTCTAACACAACAATTTCAAACTTTTCACTGTTTTCATCTCCCAAAAATTCTTTGACATTTTTTTGAGTGAGTTCCAACCAGATTTTCAAACTGTAAAACTTAACGAGGAAATAAATATTTCCTCTTTTAATTTTTAATTTTCTTTTTGTAATATGTATTTGAAAATATTGTTTGCAAGTACCTGAAGTAATCATCATTTGTTAAGCGTATTCACAAAGTTTTTATAATTTTAGTTTGATTTGTAAATAGGATAAAATAATGTTTTTGTGATCTAACAACGATTTAAATTTTTTTCTGGAGTTTTATCATTTCGAATACACTATTCTTTTTTTATACAGTGTGGTTCATGAGGAAATTCACATACTTTTCCAAATGTAGAGCCCCGCAATGGGGATATCATGAGACTTCTATAAAGTGTCAACTTCTCTTCTATATCAATTCACAGGATGGTTTGTATAATTAGAATTTAAAAAAAACACCACTATCTATCATTGGACTGTATTAGCTAAGCCCAGATATTCTAGGACAGCCTTTGGAAACTTATTTAGGGATTTGTATTGAATATTGCACCTTGTATAAAATTTCTTTTTAAAATGCAATAAACTACACTTATAAGCAATTGAAACGATATATTTATGGAATGGGGGTGTATTATTGCGTTTTTATTTTATATATTCATTACACATGAACGTATTTATATTGATATGAATTTCTGTTTAATTGTATGAAAATATTGTAACTAGATGTACAAATTTCTGTACTGATAATAATGAAATTTTGTGTCCATTCAGTTTTCACTTCTATTCCTTCCAAAATATTTACCTGCGATTATAATATTTTCCTCTCATCAAACTATTTTGACAGGACCTATAATTTCTTTCTCAAAATGTAGTAATACTGTCAGTTTATGAATCATATGCCAATTCACCTGCACTTGGCACGTTTCTTTCGACATTAGAAGTCATTAAAAATATATTTAGGAATACAATGGATCCTAATGACCAGCCTTCAATGAAAATTTTCCAGAAATTTTATTTGATTAGTATGATGTTAGGTATTTCGACTAAAATGTGTTTAAGCTTGAATAAATTTTGTTCTTTATTTTTGAACTACCAACTTGCTTTTTTTTATTGAAAGGTCACTATACAGCCAAACCAACCTCGTATATACTTGAATCAATACCCAACCTAACCAAGTATTGAACATTGAAAATTATGTTTTATTCTACGAAATGTACTATTTTTTGCGCCAAAGCAACATATATAAGGTTATGATGAAGTAATGTACAAAATTCATAATTAGTACAGGCAAATTAGGTGATTTTGAGTTAAAAAATGTAGCTGTTCCTAACCTCAAAATGTTCACCTTAAAATGGATTTATACACTTAAAAATATATTGAATCCCGAATAACTCATAAACTACGAGGAATTCGAAAAAATGTGCTGGAACCAAGAATGTACAGCACGAAATTTTCTATAGATTGGTCACCAAGAATTTTTTCCTAACCTCAAAATTTCGACACAAATTGCCAGGACAAAACATGTGCATCTGTACATAAAGGTTCGAATTTGTTCATAACCTTAAAATTTCCATTAGAAAATGGGTTTGAACGCTCAAAAATTTTGAATCGCGAATAATTCGAAAACTACGTAGAACTCGAAAAAACGAAAAAAAAAATGCTGGAAACTGTCAAGAAGTCTGTGAATATTGAAATAATAATCAAACGAAAGCGAAGTGTTAAAAGTTCATGTGTGTTATACACATAAATATATTGATGATAACAAGAACGAGAAATCTATCGTTGGATTTGCTTGTTTATATGCCGAGTGTTGAATTATATTCATTGAAAATTATGCTAGTTTACCCGAGTCGAAAGTAGATATCTTAACCATCATTGATTTTTTGAAGTTTTTGAGTTAGAGAGTTATAACAGTTTCCATATGTGCTTGGAACGTTGATTGGCTCGAATTCGCTTTGGCGGGAATTCGGCGTTGAGGGGGATTTACTCAGAAATAGTGGCTCCAACGAAAAAAAGACTGAAGACCCCTTTTGTAAAAAATTTTGTGCTCTACATTTTTTGTTTGAGTAGTTTTTTTCGAATTCCTCTTAGTTCTCGACTTATTTGCGTTTCAAAAATTTTTTGAGTTACAAGTTCCAAAATTTCGAAAACTCGTGCCCGTAATTTTGTCAAGAGCTGCTGGGCTTTTCAGTAACCGAAAACCTCTGAGAATCTAGAAAATCAGTAGCACTCAATTTAATTTCGGGCTTAATGCCATTTTACCTGTACTATATAAGAAAAAGTTCATTTTTGAAAAAAAAAACTTATGAATCAAATGAACAGTCGATTGAACCGAAATCATTTCTTACAGGAATCGTTCAAACTGTGCTCCCTTCACTATCTGACATAGGCCAAGACAATGGTAGACCTGATCACAGATTTTTTGATCAACTATGCAATTAAACGTTCCATTGAGTTGTCTTAATTGTATGGTCGGTTTTTAAATATCCCCATGGAAACTGAAAAATTAGTTATCCTTCAGTATGCATAGTATACTATTAAAACTTAGCGTCCAGAAGCTTTAACCTCTTAGGTGAAAGTATACAACTATCTCTGCGCTACCGAAGTTATACTTACAAAGTGAAAAATAAATAAAAGTTGGAAAAAATTGAAAAACACCCTTTTTGCAACTATACATGGCTGAAATCCGTGTTGGTTAGGTTGATGTGATATTACGAAATATATGGAAATTTGGAATAATTTAAGGGGCCAAAAATTGTTCAAGGAGTAGTGGATACATTAATTTTCAATTCAATTGATATTATTATTCAAAATATTAAGAGAATTGAAATGAATTTGGTAAATGAGCGTGAATGTGGAGTTGCACAAGCATCGTTGGCGCGTGGATTCGGCACCATAATATCAGTGGTTGGTGTCGATATAGACTAAATTACTGAATACCTACGAAATGATTGTTCAAAAAACCGTAAACATAAAATGAAATATTGCTTTCAATTTCACAACGACCTTCTCCAACAATTCTATTACTTTGTTTTTCCTGAAGTTAATCAGTGGCGTACTTATCATTATAGAAATATAGCAGCAATGGTGTCATAACTAACTAAACGTATTATTGTATTAATTAATTATTGACGGTTATTGATATTTTCTGTGTAAACTAGTTGCTTCAATCACCCCTAAATATTGTAATCAAAGGGATTTAAATCAAAGGATCTTGAAGGCCATGTAATAGGACCTTCACGTCTGTTATTATAAACATTATTTAGATGTTGTTTCACAGCCAGTAAAAAGTGGGTGATGTCACATCATACTGAAAAGACATCCTTCATATAACAACTTCGCGTTTGCAAAATATTTTGTAGAAAATCCAAAAAAACCTGTCCTTTAGAAAGACAATCAAGAAAGTGAGGATCTACTACATGATAGTTAACTAAAAACCTTAAATGAGAACGTAAATTGGGTTTCACCTGTAAATAGTGTCGTGTACAGCGTTGGTCGATAATTGTTAATTCATCTACAAAATTCCAACCTATGGGTGTAGTCACTGACTGTTTTAAATGTGATCTAAGAAGAGATGATCTTTTAGATGACTCTACTTTTGATTTAGGAACATTAAGTACTCGACTTACTTATTCAGTGCTTATTGTGGAGTTCATAGCAACAGCGTTAAAGTTTCCACACGGAAAAGTGCCATTTTCTCTCAAATCATTTGAATTTGATCTAAATAGAGCAGCAGCTCAACCATTGCCATAACAGAACCCATAAACAAAAAATATGTCAGCATATCCTGTGTTCGAAATCTGATGACATCTGATGAAAGAAACTAATAAAAGCTTCACTAAAGCTAACACAATAACTAGGATACACACAGAAGGAATATTCTCTCTACTTCCCTCGCTTTTCCTCTTGCCTTCTGGTATTTTCCATGGAATTCGTTTCATCCTTCTGTCTCCGTCCATTCGTTTTAAGTGACCTAGTCATTGTAACCTTCTTGTCTTTATAAACGCGCTGATTGGTGACTCATTGAGAAGTGTGTAAATTTCCTAGTTTGATCTTCTCCCCCATCCTAACAGTCTCAAAACTGTTTTATAAATTCGAACTTTTGTGAATTTGGACATCTGTTTCGAAGTTAATATTCTTCTAAGGCTGCTACAGTTGTTACTTTTGGCAATTTTTAGTTCGATTTGTCTTGCTTCCATATTTTTTCCTCATTTCCATAAACATTTTTTTGTCATTATTGAAGTGTGAGCCTATCTCTTCTGCTGATGTTATTAGTTTGTTTTATGGTTTCTTCAAGCTTTCTTCTGTTTTTTGTTATCAACGTCACATCATCAGTATAAGCTAAGCATTGATGACTTCTGTTAAATACCTTTCTTCTTATTATGCCTTCCAAAGCTAGATTAAATAGCAAGGTTGATAAGAGGTGACTTTGTCTTTATCTTTGTTGTGTTTTGAGAGGAT
The DNA here is from genome assembly GCF_026230105.1 of Diorhabda sublineata. Taxonomy (NCBI): domain Eukaryota; kingdom Metazoa; phylum Arthropoda; class Insecta; order Coleoptera; family Chrysomelidae; genus Diorhabda; species Diorhabda sublineata. Next base: position 5,446,899 of record NC_079474.1, on the reverse strand, counting down.
TTCTTTTCTTCTTATCAATTTTCACGTTTGCATTGGTTATTTATGTAGTTTGAAAGTAACTTATTCCATATAAATCTCTAAATTGATTGTCCTAAAGCCGGTCCTGGGCCAATACCAGTCGAGTATTTGATACTAAGCATATAGCATATATGGTGAATTCTATAGCCAATAAAAATTCTGAAAATTCATTGCTAATGCCACAACTCACTTTGTGAATTAATAAAAAATATTGTTTAGTAGCCACATGATATTCTTCTTGAGGGGCTCTACATATGGTAGAAGTATGTAAAGTTCCTCATGACTCAAACTGTATAATTTAAGTTGGAATAAGATAATGTCCTCTGACCTCCAAGGAAGTCCATCAAAGTCCTGGAAGGAGGGGATTGAACAGACCATGAAAGACATAGCTATCCAGGGAAACGAGTGGACTGGTAGAAAAGGGTAGCGTGCGAAATGCGGGAGGCGGCAAAGGAAGTTGGGAGACCCCACTATACATATAGTATCCTACCTAAAATGTATAGTTCCACAATTTGCTTAACACATTCATGACCATTTGTCATATATATGTGACGCATAGTTTTTCTCGGAAACTGCAGTCATATATGAGTGACATATAACCTAACCTAACTTAACCTAACCTAACCTAACCTAACCTAACCCAACCTAAACCTAACCTAACCCAACTTTTCTCGTATACTACAGTCACATATGAGTGCCATATAAGCACTAATATTATTTTAATAATATTTTACCTTAAACCAACGACACAAATTTGTGAGCTTATAAAATAACACAAATAAAATAGAGTAAAACCAAAAAATATTTTTGTCTAAACCTTTCTTTAGACGAGAAAAAAGTAGTTGGTTTATAGCATCGTCAAATTTAGGAATAGCGGTCGTAAACATGTTAAAAACTAGTTATTTTTATGCTTAGACCGCGAAATACCTTTTTAACGTACCGAAACAACAGTTTTCAAGATAACCTTGAGGTCGTTCAAAATTTGGAAGTGATATTCAAATTTGGAAGTGACGTTTGGTTTCGCGGCCGTTACCCATAGCAAATTAAATTTCGCGGACTGTGCTAAGAACGGGAAATACTAACTTCCCGTGCAATTGCACTAAAAAGTATTTTTGGTGAGGTTCAATCGTGAATAGCCATAAAAGAATTTTTTAAATTGACTCATTTATCGATTTCTGAGTTTGTTTGGATTTGTTGGTATCCATTTTCAAGGAGTGGCATTCAACTGTAGGCTAGAAGCAAAGAATACAACATTTGGTATTCACTAATTCCATACCGTATATCATGATATACGCTGTTAATAAATTGCAATCAAGAACCGTTGGCGACTGATCTATAAAGATCGTGTTTGATTTTCATAAGTTTAGCTCTTTTTTTGCAAGTACCGCTGCCACTGTTTCTGTCGAAATACTATAAAAAAACTGCAAAATTTAGAATATGATTGGTCATAGGCTAATGACCCTGCAACTAGTTCAGTGCTCACTGAAATGCACGCATGTACACGATCAACTAGATATTGCGAAATAATATGTTTTTATTTATTGAGAATCATCAGGGGTCTATTATCGTTTTAATTATTATAGTGTTATTTTATATGCAAATTTCAAGTTTTGCTACGATTAACATATTTTTTATGGTAATTTTAGCGTTCTGAAATTAGAGGTCGACTACTAATACGAGGGTTGCTACTTAAGTTTTGACAAATAGAGAAATAAAAACAAATCTTTCTAATTGGATGCGGCTTTGTTGTTTTTCAAAATATGAATCAATTGTCGAAACATTTTTGTTTTTCTGATTGAAGTATCTCCAAAACATGTGATTTGAACGCATCAACCGCTTCTTCGGGTGTACAAAAACGTTTTATTCTTGATCTGCGAGAATAAGAAGGAATCATTGGGTGCCAAACAAGGACTGTACAGCGGATGACCCAACAATCGATATTTTGACTGTTCAAAAACGTTTTGTTTGTGATTATGGGATTTTTCTAACACTTTAGACAAATAAATGCGGGTATACGATTTAGAATTAACCGTTCAACGATACTCTAATGGAAAGCGACATGTTCAGTTATTACGAATAAACAAATGATCGTTTGCTTCGATTTGCTTCTTGCGCGAACAACTTTTGTTGGATTTGGCTCGTCTTGAGTAACACATACAGCCGATCCATGATATATTGTCTGTCACGATATTATAGACGTGCTTTGAAGCACCACGATTGAGTTTTTTAAGCATTTTTTCTTTGAACCAATCGACACAAGCTTTTTTTAACGATTGTCAAATTATAGGGTTTCCAAATCTTTTTGTTCAGGCAATATTGAATGACAATCTTGCAATATCAGCTTACGCACAGCACTGATGGCTCGAGATGGTGCTTCATCTCCAAAATTCGAAGCGAGTTCATCGGCATACTGCTGTTGGCTTAATCCACGTCAAAACTCTTAGAAAATGCTCGTGATATAATTAATTTAATTTTTTTTTCATCAAGATGAATATTTCAAGTATCTGTAAACGTATCAAACAGCACTCGTCTGACAACACGTTCTGAGTATGTTCATTATATATATGAAAAGTCAAACTTCAGATTTGACATCAGGATTGCTATATATCTCAAAACTTAAATAGCAATATTACATTCTTGTTTAAATGTGAAATATCTGGTGAAAAGTACTTCCACACTCATAGTTGCCGGGGAATGTACGAGTAAATTCAGCCAATACACAAGGATATACATTCTATTAAAAATTGTAGCTGCTCATATTGAGCTCTTTTGACCTTGTGTTGTGTGAGAGGTTAGTCTACATTTCACAATTACTCAATTACTCAATTAGACATGTTTTTGAAGCAACGACTATTGTTCTCCATTTTATTCTGTCCTGCATCTGTTTGATCCAGTCGCGTACTCCTAGACTTTGCATATCTTGTACAACCTAATATTCCCATATATTTTCGGGTCTTTATGTTCATCTTTTCTCTTTCGGTCTTCGTGCTGGAAGCTGGAAATTTCCTCATCCCCTTCCATTCTTTTAATGTGCCCATACCATCGTAATATTTTTACTTTACTTTTGATAACTATATCCTCATTTTCTAATATAGGTATTCTTAATTTTATAGTTCTCAATATTCATTATTTTCAACTTCCACTGGTCCACGAATTTTCCTATTTATTCTCCTCTGGTTTTATCGCAATCGTTCGGCTTATGCTCTGCATTATCATTTTGTACTCATCATTTGCCCTATATCCTGTATGAATTATTTGTCTTGTCTCATTCTTTTGTATATTTTTTGTTGCTTACCGTTGCTTCTAGGTTCTTAAAGTTGTCGAATACTTTGGGATTATCCATCTTTAATGTTCCTGGCTTGCGAACTTCCTTCCTACTTCCAATTTCCATATACATAATTTTTTATTGGAATATGTGGTGGAAAGTACTGCTACACTCAGAAGAAAAATTGTGTGGGACGTAAATTAGGCCAAAATAATTACCTCACGTACGGTTTTGAAAATGTCTTTTTCTAAATTCATTAGAACAGATTTTGTCACAGTTTACTTGAGTACTGGAGGCAAAAATGTATTTGAAAAATGGAGAGGGACAATTGTTTTCATTAAATTGGTACACTAATTTATATTTTAATACAGTAATATACTTAACATTCCCAAATTATGTATTAGGTAGTTGTATTCATATGAATTTGTATATTTTTGAAAATATAAACTCACATATATCTATTTGACAATATACTTCAATGTTTGTTACCCAATTGGAATATTTTTATAACATCTAATTCAGTTTTTTGGTTTTAAAATAGCAACGTAAAATCTGACACACTTTAAATATTGCATTCCAAATTCCTGTGGCCGAATTTATCACACCAAAAGATCATCTACCCGCCCAAAAAGTTTCCTACCAATTGCACAACATAATTTTCGAATCTACTTTTTTGTTTACGCCTTTAAGCTACTTCCAAAAAATATGTACACGTTCCTAATTGGATCAATTTAATGAAATTAAGTGATTTAAAACAAATAAAATTCAAACAAAAATTCCATTTCATTTATAATAGAATCTTTAAATGAGGCATTCATTCTTTTAGTCATAGATGTTCTTACAGGAATTACCTGAACTAATGTGATTTTAATTGATGTACTTTCAACTGCTCACACAGAAAAATGTGACAAGCTAATGGAAATTTTACTCAAACATACTTTTCAATTACTGTCTGGATTACATCGATATAATATTAAGGGATAACTGCCAAATATATGTAATAATATATTACAGTGTTGCCGGGTTTAGAATGATAGATAGGTATGAAAATAGAAATTTAATAACCAAGAAAACTCAAATATGTAAATGGAAAATACAAAATATGCTAATCATTCAGTCTAACGTCGTTTCTTCGTAGTGTTGATTTACCTGGTAAATTGAATTTGCAATAATTTTTCTTCTTCTTCTCCTTTAGTCTTTAATTAGAATCACGTGTACTCGTACTCGTTACTCAATTTTTTCACGAATAGAAATTTGTAAAAGTACTCATTTCTTCGAGTACTCATGATTATTTGAGCACCGTCAGTCCAATTGGCTAACTTAGTTAATAAATCAAAAGCAAATGATTTGTCTTGATTTTACCAGTCTTGTATAAAAATAATTTTAAAATAGCATTTAAAAATTTGACGATTTAACCTACTTAGGTCTTTATCAAAATAAAGAGATGTAAAATCAAGACAAATCCTCACGAAAAAACATATAAAAAACTTTAAGATGTAAAAAGTTAAAGTAAATTATTTTATATTGATAAAAGTTTATATTTTATTGTAAAATTTCTCTGTAGGTTGAACGAATGGACTATAACAAATTTCAACTAATCAAGTAAATTTATCAGCTTATAGAGGCATAAGAAAATATTCGAAACACTAGAAAAAAGAATCAAAATAAACGAAAATTAAGCCTTTCAACAAATTGAAATGTCTGTATTGCAATTGGAAAGTACTTTTTCAAACTTCGGAGTTTTTATTGTCGATGTTTGTATTGCAAGAAATCCGTCGTGTATTGACTACTTCTCCTTTTATAGTAGATCGTGAAACAAAGTAGAATAGAAAATGTAATACATGTATGCATCAAACAACAGCTGAGTTGTGTCGGAGTTGATTGCTGTTTCGTACCCGTTGGTACCAATGTGTAACACTTCATGGTGGTTAGGTACTTGCACTTGCGTGAGTCAATTTATCTTAAATTGGACTAACTTAGTGCGTAATAAAACATCGTTAGTGAATACAGTGTGAGAACAAAATCAAATATAATATACATATAGAGATTGAACGAAAATGAATTCCTTTGAACAAATATTAATAATTCTAAAACTGAATTCATAGAATCGGATCTATTATTTTCGTGTATAGGTATGGTTAATAACAATAAACACTGCAGATAGAGAAAATATAATTTGGAATGGTATGGTTTACGAGCAAATAGAAGTCTTAATATAATAATAAGCCAGAACGTAGAGAAGAAAACCAGACAAAGGAAACGAGTGGACAATAAACGGTAACGTTTCTATGAATACTCTGAAAAACTAAGTGACGAAATAAGAGAGAATAGAGAAACTCATACAGGAATTGTTGAGATGATCTAGATTATATAATGTGTTTAAGGAACTGAGAGAACCTCTTGAATTAGCTCAAACTAATTTGCTGAATCATTTGGAAGTTAATTATAATTTATCTCGATATCAACTGTTCATTGAATTAGCTGTTATATGTCAATCCACAAATCGAAAACTAAACGAAGTCGCGCATGCAAAATCTCTAGAAGCATTCGAGATATGCTCGATTCGTTATCTCGAGAGAGAATGAGCTTCTCCTCGATTCAAAACGTCTCACCTGGGTTTCTGTGTGTTGGTTTTTCCTAAAACGTGTACCAGGTATATCGGAGAGGATTAAATTCATTATATACCGTTAGTACATTAAGAATGTTATATAAAAAAGAAGATTTGGAATTCCCAAAAGAAGGTAACTTGGAATTCCTTAGGTTAGGTATCGATAAGTCAGAGGTGGAAAGATTATTGTTTTATTAAAGAATTTATTCAAGGAATTACGTAATTGTATTAAGTATTTTTAAATGCGAGGCTCCTGACTTGGTTGGCACGAGCTAAACCATTAGATGGCGCTTCAGATTTACAGACTTAGGTTAAAAGGAATTCTTACGCTACAAGTATCATTTTTAAATAAGAACCGCTTTGTTATGAAGTAAAATGAAATGTGGTTATTAAAAGTTCTCAAATCGTTGCACTAGGTTTTGCATCCTATCATCAAAAAACTTTCCCTACGGACTAAATAACTATAAGTAATTATTTATTTTAACTTGTCGTTATTTTCCGAGCGATTTGGATTTGGAAACCGCTGAAAATAGAATGTGGCTGAATTAAGTTTTTACTCATTAAACTAGACTATTCAAATTCCTCATCATGAATATCATGAATGGATTTCCTGTAGGATGATTTTTTTTTGCTTTTGAAAATCGATTAATTGATCACAATCCTCTGGATTATTGATTGACATGGTGACAAACGAAGCATTTAAAACATAAAAGCAATATCGACATACGTGAAAGGTACTAGCGGTGTTGAGAGAGACTCAAAGAGTAGAAGACCTTGAACTTACGACAAGATACTCAGAAACGCAATGGTTTATTATTTTGAAGATAACCCTTGTGGTTAGTTGTCTTGTCTATATAATCGCGAGGAATTTGTCGGTATTGATATAAAAGTTCCGTTAACAATATGAAGAAATGAGTTTGTTTGATATAATAATAATGATTTTTCCATGTTCATTGATAACAGATGAATTTCTTGAGATTTACTACAATTTTTTTGTTAGTTATCTTTTGAAATAAGACAATAAACTCTTGAAATGGATAATGACGTTTATTCTACTCTTAATCTCTTTCTGTTGTCCATCTTTTTTTATTCCTGATTCATTTTATCTTTTCTCATATGTTTCAGTTAATTTGATTTCTTGTCTTTCAATGTTCTGCCCTCTTCTAGACCGATTGATTGTATGCATTTCCAGTTAATTTGTTTACAGTTTACAGGTCAAAAACAATCATTATAGGTTTTTAAAATTTATGGTTGCTGGATATCCAAGTGATTTCTATTTCTTTCAGTTAAATTAGCAAAAATATACTATACTTCTAATATGGTATTTTTAAATTTATTTTTATTGGTTCAGTTCAAAATGTACCGTATTTAGTCTGGCTACCAAAGCTAGCAATTTAACTAAAAACACCCTATTGTATAATTTTTATCTGGTCATACATTAGAGAATTATCAGTGGTTAGACGTATTACTGACAATAGTTTACACCTGGTGGTTTTATTGAAGCACTTTATTATACCTTCATAAAGTGAACCTATATTGAATAAGTAAATCTTCAAACGTTATTTATTACCTTATAGAATTGACAGGTAGAGCTACCATAAAACCGAAAAATGTCAAAACATAATAGAATTTTTTTCTTCAGTTACTTTTGATCTTGGAATCCTTTCCGCAAAGTTAATTTTGCAGGTTGATTTATTTTATTGGTTCGTTCTCAAGAAATTTCTACCGAAAATTCTTTTGAGTAACTAAAAACTAAGAATTTGATGCATATTGAAGGTCAGCTGCGTTGTTATATAATTCTGTGGACTTTACATAGTATTTTTTGTTTATGGATTCAAAATTTGTGTAGTTATAGTTTATTTCAGAAAGGTATAGAGTAATAAAATCTCATTAGGTATGCAAAGGGACCACAGAGTGACCAAACTAATATTTAAGACACTTTCATAGTTTGGCATTGATTTCATTGTAAAATTCTATCTTTTAATCAAGTGCAGGTAGTACCACCAGGGTTGGGGTCAATTTATGGGTTTAGCCTATTATTATCCATTCACAAACACTGAAAATAGTGTGCCAAAGGCGTGCCAGTAGAATATTCGTAAAAAGGAGAGCCGAATCTGAAATAGGGTTGGAATTAGGCAGAGGCACTAAATAGAAGGTTAAACGGTACCTATTAAACGCAAAACGTAACTGTATAATCTACTACCTAAGTAATCCCTACCCAATATTTCGATATTGACACAGGCCAGAAAACATACTTTTCCTAATTCTTTTACACAATTTCTTGAAATTTCAATATTACAAACAATTCTATTTCAAGACCTATGGCCGACACCGAAATTGAGCCGAACTGGACGGAATTTCCTATTTTATTACTCTATATTTTTCTCAAATCGAACTCCATTTTAAAGTCGTAGAAATATTATTATATATCTTAGGTCGAGCTGAATTGTTTCTATTATCCATATACATGTTAATGACAGATGTTGTAACTATTGTTTTTTATAGAGCCTAAAATGTAAATTGAAACACATATAGAGCCATAGAGCACTTAATGTGCCTTTCTTCAAGATTCTTTGTTCTATTGACATCTTGTTAATGGTTGTGATTTGTATTTTTTCTGCTTGCACGGGGATGTTACTATTTAATTACGATTTGAACAAAATTATATGAGAATTTTGTTGTATTTTATAGTTTTCAAGTTAATATATGCAAAGGAAATGTTCCGAAACTGCTCAATTAGTTTTTGATGGATTACTGCATCTTCTGTAAGTCGTTCTTAACAGCCTTGACTGTTTTTTATTATTATTATTATCATTATTACTATAGTATGACAGTAAACGCAATATATTAATTAAAATAACTTTTGCATATTCTGATACGGCATATGATTTTACTTTTACTTGTGCTCTGAATTGTTATAATAATTAAATAATTAACAGTATCTAGGATTTCACTTTGATTATTAATTTGATAAGACAAATACAGGGCCATCCATTTATCATTTTTATTATCGTTAGTCTAATTCGAATTATTCGAATTCCTTCACGGTTTTTAATTTTGCATATATGTTGGTTCTGTACGCTTAACAGTACCTTTATTTTCTTGCTGCTGAGGCCTCCAACATTAGGTAGGATTTTGCTAACCATGGAGACTTTCATTCTTTCTGATACTCACTATATATACACCTAATTACTTCATACATCTGACTGGTATGTATCATTTCGGTGTCGCCGATCTCAAACCTCACGCGCTCTCTCCCTTTATCTGCTTACTTTCAACACTATCTTGTAACATCTAATGCATGTTTTTTATACATCTATGATCGCATCATTCCTTTCATTCATTAGTCCATACGGGTTTTCATTCTCCAGATATATGAACAGACCTAGCATAGCCTAGCCCAGGATTATTATGAGGAAAGTTGCAGTCATTTGCATGAGCATTTGACTATAAAAAAGCTACTTTCTGAACCTAGAGTCACCACTATACATTTGTATTGAAACAGAACTCCTCTGAATGGATTTAACTTGATGAGAACCGACACCAAAGTGAGCAGAAATGTCAATATTTCATGATATACAGGATGTATTGTTAATCGAATTTTGTGGAAAGAAGAATAACAATGAGCAGTGATTCATTCTGTTTATTATTGAAGAAGTAAATCCAAGATTACGCGCTGACGGAGATATAGCCACTATAACTTTGCGACTACATTCTGAATCAGAAAAGATATATCAATCGAAAAAATCCGAAGCCTATTTTTAATTTAAAAAAAAAAATCGTTGTACAAAACTTGGAAAGCGTTAAGTTTTCAGATTGTAACATTTCAACAACCTTGGTTAATATTACTTAGATCAGGGATATGTCTTTTGATAAATCATTTAAGAGAGAATTTATTGGATCATTGAGAAAGGTTTCTTCCTACTTTGAAGGGCTCTATTAATATAGGCAGGATCTTGTCACATAGACAAATTGGCCTATCAAAAGAAGTGTGGTGGTTATTCGTTCATTCCTTGGTCTCAATTTGCCTACTCCATGCAACGAATCACCCATTTTCCTGGCTGCTTCCTAGGCCTGAATCTGCCTGCTTCTTGAAAAAATGATTAAAATAGAAAATAAAAAAAATATTCTCACCATCAAGAGCATTGTTGACACTAACTTACTCAATTCTGGTCTTGAGCTAACTAGGGAGCTAGTCGATTGCTCCCGTTCCTATATTAGCCAGACAAATCGTATTTCCGTCAGAGCCAAGAAACACTTGTTGTCTGTCACTATTGTCTGATATTTCCTCCACCATTGCCCAACATCGTATCCATACCGGACACACAATTGATTTCAATAGAACCAAAACTATCGCCCAGCTCTGCACCTTCAAGTCCAGGATTATCCGAGAAGCTATCGAAATAGAGAAACGTCCAATCTCTCTGAACACAAGGGACGACAGCCAGAAATTGCCTGCAACTTGAAAACACCTTCTTCATCAACTTCGATCCACTACCACTCCATCTAACAAGAAAATTTCCTCTTAAGCCCCCCCGAAAAGATGATCTCTTCACATTTAGTACCCCTCCCACCAATGATATACTTCCTACGCGCACAAAAGCCATAAAACTCGCCAATAGGGCCCCTATAATTACAAGGTCCAGGCAACTAGATCCCCAGTTTCAAGCTCAAGACCAGCAGTGAGTGTGTTAGTTTCAACAGTGCTCCTGATGGTGAGCCTATTATTTTCTACTTTAATTATTTTTTTTGTTCCAGCTTTTTATTTCCTCGGTAAAATTCCAAGGAGTAGGCAGATTGAGGTCTTGGTATCAACCAAGGAAAAGGGGAAATTCGTTGCATAGAGTAGGCAGATTGATACCACGGAATCGGATCACTTCTTACCAATGAATAAATAAACATCCTATCTCCACTCTTCTCTTGATAATGGCTTCAAAGTGGGAGCCGAAACGTCGAGAATTTTTAAAATTCCAATGCGGCTTAACTTAGTTCTTTTGTTCATATATATATATATATATATATATATATACATATAAATATATAAGCGATATATTATTGGGAACGTGGCAATGAAACACCAAAGTGGACTACTTACTATATTTTCCGAGCTTTCGAATACTTATGTATTCATCATCTGGGAAATAATTTCTTGTATACTTTTTCTTTTGGTTCAGTCTCAAACTCAACCAAAACTATTTTTCATTTTTTATTCCCGGTGTCTCAACATAAACATTGAGGAACAATAAATTCCAGTTTGCCCCTCGTATTTGAATTCAAACGTGATCGCTTCCGCAATCATCTCGCAGTTTTTATAAATACTGCGTGAGTATATATCGCCAAAAAAAGTTGATGATGCCTTTCGGCATTTTACTAATTTTATATGTAACTGTTCTTATGTGGAAGTAAGCTAAAGATTCCACACGATCTGAAACATTTCATCTTGTAGATCTTTAACGTATTGGTGGTGTAATGTAAATGTGATTTTTCATTATATGAAAATTAAATAACAAAGAAGTAGTGCTTGTGATATAAAATGATGTGAGTAATATTCATTTTCTATAATTAAAGGGCTTGTTTGATCCGAAAACGTGATATGATATACTGCGATGAAAGTAAATATATTTTTCAGCAAAGTCAAGTTCTGTGTATTGCTTTTCTCGCAATTATTGACATCCACAACAGCCTTCGATAATCATGAAGATCAAACTAAAAACATTTCAATCGATTCTCATGAATTTGAATTTAATAAAAAGCATATAAATACAAAACGAAAGGTTACAATAAATGAACAAAATATTGATGAAGCTATTAAATATGGTTTTGATGTAACTGAATATCTAATAACAGTCAAAGAGCCTCTTTGGTATAAAATGGGTGAGTATACAATTAAACCTATTCACTTATTTTGCAAATTAAAAGTATAAAAGTGAATATTTACGAGAAAAATTTACGAAAATTGTACTGTCGTTTTTATTTTATTACCTTTTGTAATTCTGAAAACAAATATTTTATCTGTAATTGTGACTCACTTTCAGTACTCTAAAATACTACGGGAAATGTTCTAGAAAGACACCGTGCAACCGATGATTGTGTAGTAGTGTTGGGATTTATTTACCTCTTCAATTTCATTTTGCGACTAAATCTACATGTAACGTTTTTTCTTTTTCTTTGCTGTTAACACTTCTCGCACAAACTCTATTATGGTTCGTCAATGGTTACCAACATCTACCATGCGGTTTTGTAGATACTCCGCTTCCATTTTACCCTCATTTTGGCCACTTAAAAAGTTGTACATTCTCAAGACCTGTGCAGTACACTCAATCAAGATCTTATTATATCCTTATACGGTATCGATAGGCGTTGAATTATTCGTGTCGAGTAGTGACGTAGGAGCTATAATACTCATCCAAAATACTCAAAGTTTTGTCTTACTCGCACCACAGCGTCACTGAGTGAGTGGGTCATCTCGCTTTCACGTTTCAGCGCATCCTCCTTCGTTTACCAATATTTCCAGCTTTTTTTCGTAACGCAACAGATCGATTGGGATCGTTACCGCTTCGGATACTGTATGGTATGCAAATACACGTTGTATTTTGAGAATTTTTTTTCATATTTTCACTACATACTCATGATTTAGTTTGAGATTCTTATGAGCGTCAGCCAATGGTTCTTTCGATGTTTGCGATTGTTTGCAGAACGGATAATCTACTCCGAAATATCAGTTTCACGAGATATTTTAAAGATCCTCGTCTTTCTACTTGCCCTGAGTACGCAAAGGTTCTGAGAACCATCCTGTGATATAAGAACCACACGTTTTGTTCAATTCAATATTATGTTCTTCTAGCCATGTGTTAATTTCTGAATATGGGTTAGACGAATTTAGAAAATTATCACATAATTTAAAATGCTCAGCATATATTCAAAATAATTCAATTTGCATATTGCGAGTTTGGTTTATGTCGAAGTTCGATATTTTATTTAATATTTATACTAATATTAATAAATGAGAAAGTTGCATCTGTTGTATGAAATGCTTATAAATAGCTGTTTAATTATACTAATCACAATCAAAAATATTATTTCAATAAACTAATTCGTGAAAGTCGAAAAGATTTAACTCTTTGATGAAGGTTTATTGTGATGTATAATGTTTTAGTAATAGAATATTTTTTTGTTAATATTCACGTATGCATTATTGAGATTTTTCTTCTTCTTCTTCTTTCTTTAATGTAAGCAAAATGCTTGTTTTTCCTCGTATTCTTTGCCGTTTAATTATTAGAGAGTTTGTCGCTCTATCTCTTGTGGGACTTCCAACGCTTCGGCGCCATAAGACCGACTTGACTCCTGCTATTTTGACCATTCTGCCGTCATCGCTTTTCTCTCTGGTAAAAAGTGTTTTTCCAACGATCCTGCGCACTATTTCCATTTCGGTGTTTCTAATATTTCCTTTGTGTTCGATGTGTCTGGTCTGATATTTTTTTAATTAAAATATCTATTTTTTCACCTGATTTTAATGTGATATCGAAAAATCGAAGTTCGAACACAAAGAAATCCATAAAGGAACATGGTTAGCACCAAACAGGATCTTTTTATTATTATAAAAAAAAGAGCCGCGTCAACCATGAAAGGTTATTCGCGGCGGGACAATGTGAGTAAAGTCTTAATCTAAGTTTACAAAAACAATTAAGCACTACATTAATTTGTACAGGCTAGTCAATTTTAGAAACTTAATAATTTTATCACTGTACAATAGGTACTCATAGATTAACTTGGTGTGTCCTATTCTCATGCGATGCTGTATCACTTGATGCCGTCATCGATGTGATATTTTCCTTTTTGGTAGTAGATTTGGGTTGATATGTTGAAGTTTATTGTAAAAATGTGGAACGTTTCACGATTTTGCGTGTCATCCTTGCGCAGGGGCCATGCTGATCTTCTCTGTATCGTTCCAATTTTAGTATATGTACTGCCGAAACAAGTACCCAAACCTAATCAAATTGATCATTTATTAATAGAAAAACTATTACTAAAAATGTGGACAGAAGAAGAACTGGAGAGGGCCTTAGCAGAATTGCAGAGCTATAATATTAATGAAGAATGGAAACATTTAGAGGAAACCAGAAAGAAGACGGCAAGTAAAATAATACCACAGAAAATAAAGCAGGAGCCAAACAGAAAATGTTACAGACCGGAAAAGATAAAGAATGTATAGAGAGAAAAGAAGAACAATAAAGAAGATATGCAGAGCAGAGGGAGAGAAGGAACGGAGAGCAGAATTGAAGACAGTTTTCTAGAAAAAGAAATGAAGAATTTCTATAAAGAAATAAAATACAGTAAAAGGCAAGCCGAGCAGAACACTATGTATACAAAAAATAAGAAAGAGGAAATAATAATAGATGAGACCTAAATGATTCAAAGTTAGAAAGAGCGTTTCAAAGAAACATTAAACGCAGAAAACGAAGGTGGACAATGTGAGGAGCAACCAATATCGAAAATATATTGCCACGAACCAAGGAGGAAATTCTAGACGGTAAGTTCCCGGGAGAGGACCAAATTTAATCAAGTATGGTGCAACTGCACTGAAGATGAGAATATATCAAATAATAAGCAGTATATGGGAATAAGAGACAATACGAGAAGCGTGAAAAATGGCAATAATGGTACCAATACACAAAAAAGTAGAAAGAAATGAATGCAGAAACTACAGACGCACATCTACAGTGACTTCAGAGCGTTATGTGCAGTTTCTAGAAGACTTCTTCGTGCCTGAACTGCAAAAATTTGATAGTTATTACCTAAGAACATGGTTCCAGTAGGACGGAGTAACTTCACACACGTCCAATAGATCTCTGTCATGAGTTCATGAAATTTTTTCTGGCAAATTGATCTATAGTTGGCCTCCACGCTGTTATTCGACGACCGTAGAAATTCTACAGTATTTGCAATATTCGTGACTTAAATTATGTACCAGGAGCCTGACTTGTCTATTCGGAAGCGTGGTGTTGATTATAACGTTCATAGATCAACATTATTTCATATTTTATAAAAAGATTTGGGACTGCGCCCTTACAAAAGGCAGTTTGTATAAGAATTCAAGACTCAGGATACTGGTCAGAAGCTCATTTTTATCTTAATGAACACATCAAAAAACTACTGGAGTGCAACCAATCTAAAACAAGAACATCAGAAACCCCAACATCCACCTAAAGTGACCATATGGACAGCGATATCAGTACGAGGACCCTTACTTTTCTGAAGATAAAGTCTAGATGTCCCGATATATTTTATACCGCCCGGAATCCAAGGTACTACGTCATTAGCGCCGATTGTGTAGGAGAGCAGCTGGACTGATTAACAAAATGCTACTGGGTAGAGTGACGACAAAGACTTGATTGTAAAAATAAAGCAGGGGTTTCTTCGTGATTCTTTAGACAACTTGCCCCAAGTAGATTCTCTTGCAATATTTCTTTTGAACCTTTGTCGATTCATGCTTCGAAATTCTGACAAAATAAACGAATAATACGTCACAAAGCGATAGGATGGTAAAACAAAACAACGTGATGTTGCTGCTGTAGCTTGGCGGGCTAAACTCGATCGGCGCTGGTGACGTAGGCAAACGATTAACGTGTTACAAGAAGAAAGGAAGATGGGGTAACAATATTCCACTTTTACATAATATATGTTCCGGGTGTGCCTAATCATTTGAACATATAAACCCGATATCGTTTTCAGACCGATTGTCAATACTGTCAATTGAAAAGATAATCTATTTGTAATAAATGTAGATAAAAACTTCCATTAAACATCTTTTTGTGATCAGAAATCGAAATATTACCAAGTTTTGTTAGTTTTATGACAGCGTTGCATGAATAGCAAACCGAAATAGAATAAAGTTATAAGATCACGATTAATACATATTTCTAGGATTAGTATTAGATAAGAGTCATCCTGCTAGTAAAGTAGCAGAGTTTGGGAGACCGAATGAGAAGGCTTTGAAATTATCACATTTCGGCATGGCTGCATTGGAAACAACTAAAAAAATTATCGATAAGTGAGTATCAAACTACTATCATACTCAAACGTCAATTATCAGTTTATAACATTTTTAATGAAATAAAATTTCTCTTCGACGTTCCGTCTAATGAACGATTTTGTTCACTGCTGTAATTGAACTACTCTTATGGAAATTTTAACATACGCGTCGAATACTTTTCAGTCTTCCGGAAAATATGAGCCGTGAAATTGCTAGCTTTCCTCTTTCGTTTAAATCCAAAATTTTAGTTGACGATTGTCCTTTAAATCAAAAGCCGAGATGTCCCATATCATCTAGAAAATATAGAACATTCGACGGTTCATGTAATAACATTTTAAATCCATGGAGAGGCTCATCTATGTTACCAATGCAACGATTTTTACCCCCAATCTACGAAGATGGTAAGTTTTTTTATTAAAAAATACACATATGCTCATTATTATCAACAAACTACACCCTTTTATTTTTTATATGGTATATACTTCGAGGGTTGCTACTTAAGTTTTGACAAATAGAGAAATAAAAACCAATATTTATAATTGGATGTGGCTCCATTGTTTTTCAAAATATTCTTCATCAAGATCTATACAATTTTGCATGCGTTTGAACCAATTATCGAAGCATTTTTTCTATTTCGTTTGAGGTACCTCCAAAACATGTAATTTGAACAAATAAACAGCTTCTCCAGGTGTAGAAAATCGCAATTTATTTTCGATCTGAGGAAATAAGAAGACATCATTGGGTGCCAAACAAGATCAGTAAGTGAATTTGTTTTAAAATCGATGTTTTGACTGTTTAATACATTTTATTTGAAATAATGTGTGAGAGCTCACATTGTCATGGTGAACCTAGGTCTTCTGCAATTAGTTTTCCTTCGTCTTGAAAGACTCGGTCGGTTGGTGTTTAGTGTCGGTGATCTTACATACTTTTTTTGAGGCAATTCTTTGCACCAATCGATACGAGTTTTTGATGAATTGAAATGACCTTTATAGTATTCTGTAGCGAAGTGCGACAATGATTGAATTCAGCAAACCAGCAAGACATGGTAACTCGAGAGGGTGTTTCATCACCAAAAGTCGAGTCGACTTGATCTGCACCCTGATGTTGATTTTATTCAATAATCGCACGACAATTTTCCTGATTTAATCCCATATTTTTGACCTAGATAAATGTTTCAAGCATCTGTGAGCAACTCAAACGATGTCAAACTTCTTGTTGGACATGTCAGATTTGACAAATTCACATCAGGGTTGCCATATCTCAAAATTTTAATAGCAGCCCTCGAGTTATTGAATATTCACATCCCTCAAATTATTTTCTTGTTTATCTTCTAATTGTTAAGGTATTCAGAGTGTTAGAAGATCTGTACTAGGAACAAGACTTGCGTCAGCTAGAGAAATAAGTTCCAAAATTCATAAGGATAAAAACCAAGAACATAATTTGCTTACTTTAATGTTCATGCAGTGGGGACAATTTATTGATCATGACGTAACTTCCGTCGTCAAATCTAGAGGTTTTAACGGCTCAGTCCCTAGATGCTGCAATAGTGATGGAAGAAAATTGTTACCTAAGGAACTTTCAGTTAGTTTCATTAATAATTTTATGCACGACGTTTTCTTAACACCAATTTTTCAGCATCCTTCATGTTTACCTATAGAAATTCCCGAGAATGATTGGTTCTTTAGTAAATTTGATATTAGTTGTATGGAATTTCTGAGAAGCGCTCCTTCTACAAGAATAAACTGTGATTTGGGATGGAGAGAACAAATTAATCAAGCTACTTCTTTTATAGACGCGTCGACAATTTATGGTAATGATCTTGAAACAGCGGATTCTATAAGAACATTTAGGCGCGGTAATTTTTCCTCAAATTAACGCGGAAACGAATTCACTGTGGCATTTTTTTATGTTTTAGGTAAGATTTTTTATGGTAGACCTCTTGGAGATCGACCACTACAACCACCTGACCCCCCAGGAGGTGAATTGTGCAATGCTGGGGCATTAACAACTGATTGCTTTGAAACAGGAGACACTAGAGTAATAGAGCAACCTGGTTTAACGGCAATACATACAGTTTGGATTAGATATCATAATAAAATAGCTACTCAATTGTCTCGAATGAATCCCCATTGGACAGATGAAAAGGTATACTGAATTATAATATTTACGAATAATTAATTATTTTATTTCAAGGTATATCAAGAAACAAGAAGGATTGTTTATTCTCTCATTCAACATATTACTTATAAAGAATTTCTTCCTGTATTATTGGGACGAGAAGTAATACAACTTTTTGACTTAGATTTGATCAGTAGAGGATATTATGTTGATTACAATCCCAAAATAGATCCTATGGTAGCTAATGCTTTTAGTACAGCAGCTTATAGATTTGGACACAGTATGGTACAAAATTCTTATGTAAGATTTGATGGGCAGCATCGTCCTATTTTCAACAGTAAGTGTCGAAATCATATTTATATTCTTTCCCGCGAGAAGATTCACAATATTTAGAATTTGAAGATTAAACTTTTTCATTGTATTTATATTTTAGTCAATTGACAACTTCTCTATTGGAACACAATTATGAAACGTTTTTTAATCCGCATTTGATTAGTTCCTATGTATTAATTCCTTCTTGTCTTCTTGATTTGTTTCTCTATTGATATAGCTTTTTTGGATTTCTCCAGCTGGTATAGAACTTTTCTGATGATTTTATATACATATATTCCTCCTGATACTTCTATGAATTACAAATGCGTTATTATTTTAATATTCTTCCATTGGTAATAATAAACTATAAATCCTGATATCGAGAGTACAAGGTTTTGGTTTTGGAGATATCAAGGTTGATTTCCGACGAAATTCTCAATCATTATCATACCAACAACTCACCCTCTATAATTTCAGTTATTGTGAATTTACAGATGTATCTCTTCACGACGAGTTTACAAACTTTGAAAATATCTGGAGTTTTGGTTCGGTCGACAGGACATTATTAGGTTTCTGTAATCAACCATCTCAACGTAGAGACGAATTTATCTGTGATGAATTATCTAATCATCTGTTTCAATCGAATGATATGCCTTTCGGTTTGGATTTAGCTGCAATTAATATTCAAAGAGGTCGAGATCATGGAATCCCACCTTATACGTCATGGAGAGAACCTTGCGGACTAACACCAGTACGAACATGGGATGATTTAAATAAGGTAATTAGAGATACTTGCTTATATCGTTATATTCAGATTTATAGTTGTTATCTGGCTTTTATCGATGAAGAATATCTCCAATCGAGAGTCTAAATTTTGGCATAATCGATACAACATGATCGATTTTCGTGAAGAAGAATGCCACCATTTGCTTTTTAATTAAAAGATTTTTGGCTTATTTGAAGCCAAATCATCATGGATTCATCGTTTTTACCATGGATGTATGACATCAACTTACAAAAGTTGATGACAGATTTGAAATAGAATTTCATTATTTGATTTTGATTAAAGAGAATTAACACATTTTCGTAATGACAGTTTCTTAAGCTTGGAGTATATTTTATACATATAAATCTGAAACAAACAATTGTGATAAAAATCATATTGAACATCCATACATAAACTACGAGTACTTAACATAATTCAAAGAATTGGAATGTAACAAATACGAATATTATTTTTTCAAATTAGATTTTCAGTTTGGAGACAGTAAATAAATTTAGAAGTGTCTATAGTCACGTGGACGACATTGACCTTTTCAGTGCTGGATTGGCTGAAAAACCTGTCAAGGGTGCAGTGGTTGGACCCACGTTTGCTTGTATTATCGCACAACAATTTGTTAATTTGAGAAAAGGAGATCGGTAAGTTGATATATTCTTATTTTCAGTATTTTTTCCTGCAAATGCTTTCTTTTATTGCAACAGTCTACAAACAGAATTGCGAAGCAGAAAAAAAGTTATATTCATAGCTTATCTGAATTTAAAATTTCAAAAAAACGATTCACACCGATCTTAGGAAGGTACAAATAGACATCGTTTCGACAAGAGAAGTTCTCCTAAAATTCTATCTTGAGTTCGTTCTTTGAAAAAACTGAGCACTCAAGCTCACGTAGCAGAGAACCCAAATACCTGTGGAGCTACATTGAAGCTACTCACGCTTAAAGTTGCTGTGCCAATGTAGGCAACGTTAAACCAATAGTTTATGATGATACCAGATCACTTCAAATAATCTATAGTAAAATTGAAAGATCATAGTACTGCGATCCAGATCATTCAACTCGGATATATCATTCCTTTCAATGCTTCTTCTTTCAGGTTTCAGGTTTTTCTTTCGCGTTTTGCGATTCTCTTGTTTCAACTATACCATATTAACACCTTGTCCAGTTCAATGTTTTTAACTACGTAGATGGAGGCTCAAATTTTTTTATCATAACAATCAGTGATTTTTTAAGAGGTATAGAATTGTATTTTGGAAAAATTTGGAAAAATTGATGAGATCTTTATTGTAATCGATAGTACGATCAGTATAATTTAATGTTCGAAGATGATTTCAAGTAAATATTGACTGCGGCTCCGCTTTAGATAGCCCATGCGCAAGGTCCATTTCAAGAATAAATGCTTCAATATCGCCTTCCAGTGCGTCAATAGTTGCTAGTTTATCCCTGTAGATATTAGCCTTAACATAGACCCACAAGAAATAGTCCAAAGGTGTTAAATCACACGATCTAGGCGGCCAATTGACGGACCCCAAACGTGAGACGAACTGTTCACCGAAGACAGCTCTCAATTTGGCCATTGTTTCGCGTGCCGTGTGGCATGTTGCACCGTCTTGTTGAAACCACATGTCAGGCATGTCCAATTTTTCCATTTGGGCAAAAAATCGTCAATAATTACACGGTAGCGGTCGCCATTCACAGTAACGTTCCGGCTATCGTCGATTTTGAAGAAGTACGGCCCGATGATGCCACTGGCCCATAATCCACAGCAAACAGCGCCTTTTTCGGAATGCATTGGTAACTCTTGCAATGCTTCTGGATAGTCTTCACTCCAGATATGGCAATTTTGCTTCTCGATTTATCCATTCAATCAGAAATGAGCTTCGTCGCTGAACACAATTTTTCTATAAAAAAAAGGGGTCTACCTCCAGGTTTGCCAGCGCCCATTATCCAAACGTTAGATGTGTTGGGAGATCCTGTAGCTTTAATTCTTGCACCAGCCGTATTTTATAAGGTTTTACACCCAAATCTTTTCGCAAAATTTTCCACGTAGTGGAGTAACAGAGGCCCAATTGCTGCGAACGGTGGCGAATCGACATTCCATGGTCATCAATAACACTGGCGGATACAACCGTAGAATTTTCTACAGTCCTCACTGTAGTGGTTCAATATCCAATAGTGTAAACTGGGTTCCAAATTTAGTCGCAAGCTTCCGAACAGTTCCCTCAGTAGAAGGACCAAACTTCCCATATATTGGAAGAAGTGCGCGATGTACTCTCTTAACGAACATCAATTTTGATAGTAAAATTCACTAATTTTCGTTGTTCGATCGTAAGACGATTCATCATCAATTTATAGTCCAAACTGAACAAGGTTGACATTGACACAAGACACAATTCACGCGTTATCTGTCAAAAAAATCATTCGATCACTCGAGCACTTGAAAGTGTTTTTCCATGTTTTTCTTATCATGAGATCTACTGTATTGTGGTTGGTTTACTCACTTTTCACTTGTACAGCTCAGTTCATAGTTTTTTCAAGTAGTTCAGATTCAAAGCGACTTATCATATTCCATAGATAAATTTTTTGTTAATGCGGCTATTTCAGATTTTGGTACGAGAATGGTAACTTCGCTTCCTCTTTTACACCAGCTCAGTTACAGCAAATCAGGCGAGCAACCTTCTCCAGTGTACTATGTCAGACTTTAGACGAGGTAGAAACAATACAACCTTTCGTATTTTTGGCGGCCAACAGGGAAAAAAATAGCAGGCTCTCTTGTGAAGATCCTCTATTAAAAAATTTCGATCTGTTTCCATGGAAAGAAACTGACCCTAATAGAGAGGATATTAGGTCATTTTCAAGAGAAGGATCTTATAGCTTATCAGAAACGAGACGAAACACCATATTAAAAAATAGAAAGAAGGAAAAACCTTCTTCTACGATTACTACCAGTCATACTATTGTAATTCAAAATAGTGGAGATTCTTTGAAGACTAAAAAAACTGAAAAACCTCTACAAGTTAATATCAAGATTGAATATTATCCTCCTTCTAACCAGCTGAATACTAAAAAAGTGACAGCAGTTACTCCAGCAGGTAAATAGCTCATAGTTCCAAAATTCAATATCTTATGAAATTATAATTGATATTATTAGCTCAAATTTAGAAACGTGTCGACAATTGACCACTCTTTTATTAATTTAGCATCAATTTCTGATAAAAATATTTTCAGGGTTCTCCACAGTTTTATAGCCTATGTTGGTTCTTATAGCTACTATTTTATATAATATCTTCTGTATCAATCTATAATGGAGATTTATAATTGTAATAATTTGTTTAAATGGAATTTATACTATATTTTAATGTAGTATGGGTCTGATTATGCCGTTGAAGGGTGTCTACTGCAGAAGCCTGGAACCGAACTAGATCGTATTGAGCAAAGCTCGGTGACTCAATACTTGCGTTTAAAATAGTCGATCCTAATGCAAATTAATACAGATTTGATCGATAAAATCTGCAGTATCATATGTTATGAAACTATGTTGTAGTCAGTCATACATAGACATACACACACATGAATGAACTAAAATTAAGAATAAGGATTGGCAATAGTAAGTTTCACCACCAATGAGAGAAATCAAAATTCAAATTTCATCGGGGTCACGCTAAATGTATTTGAGGATGGTCAAGGAGAAGTAACTGTAAAAACTAATATTGAAGATATTTATTATACCAAAAGTATAAAGGATAACGCTGTAGCCCAATCAATGAAGACTTTAACAGTGACAGCAACTGCCGCACGTTACGTCGAACCTTTTTGCTTTTTCACTCTTATACAGCGATTAGTGAGAAACATATGTAGAGAAATTGTATATTATATAAAGTATCTTGTCTCATTGTAACAAATCAAAAATATTGTAATAGTTTTCTTAATTATTTAAACAAACTATCTCTTATCGTAGGGTGAATTTATACACACTGTCTCTTACTTACTTCCAATTATAAACTAGCTTTCGAATTTATGTTAGAACTGACTTTCTAGAATCCTGGATAGTAAAGAAACAAACGAATAAATAACAAAGCTTTCCTAGGAACTGATTAAAAGATAAAACGATATAAAGAAATCATCGCTATGATGAAAATATATAACAAACACCAAATGAACTCTGGGAACCGGCGTGCTCGTCAAATTTTAGAATTTTTAGTGTAACCGCACAGTTTTGGCTTCATGGTCTATTTCGTGGACGAGTGCGTAACAATATATTTTGAAAAAATTAAAGTTTTATTTAAAATTTCTAATTTTCGGATATTTTTTCAAATTGAACAAGTTTCGTTAAAAATATTGTTAAAATTAAAAAAGAAAAAAACAGTAAAATAGCCAGCAGTCATCTTGCAAAACGTGTTTAATCGATATTATTATAAAGGTAATAAATTTACACTTTTGTAAAATATTTCTTAAAGTTCATTTTCAAAATTTCAGCAAACAAAAATTTCAAAAAATCATTTACCTTGAGTCTTTCATCAACTTAACAAATCTAAAGTATACGTAAAGTTTTCGTGAATGTTAGCATTCTGAACCTTTGAGGGAGCCTGGGTAGGAGCTCCAGTGGAATCTTTAAGGAGTTTTGTAAAAATGTTGCTCTAGTGATATTATATCAAGAGGGGAAAATTCAGCTTTAGCCTAATTTTTTTGCCATCAAAGTTCTTTATTGACTGGGCTACTAGGAATAAGACATGGTAATAAGAGTGAAGAAGAAGCAAAAAACAATCAACACACTACAGGTAGGTAGGGGATTGGAATATGGAGATCAAAGTATTGAAAATAGCCTATGCAGATGATTTGTTACCAATCGCTGAAGATACAAGAGCTATGAATTGAAATTTAGGATCGACCAGAAGTACATGAAATATACTCAATTGTTACGAAGCTGGAACAGGAGAATAGCTAAAATATCTAGGACCAGAAATAATGCAAGAATTGAGGAGGATGAAATCAAGGCAAAAACAGAAGAAGCAAGAAGACTTTTTAGATGTATCAAAAATACCTTACTGGTTAAAAAAGAGATATCAATGTATATAAAAACATAAAACTTTATTCTAGAATAAATCTCATCTTTTAGTATTTTATTGATAATTGCAGTTCAACAATCCCACACTGTGCTCTAATATACTGGAGGTGAGGACGTTTTGTTTCAGATATTTACATACATATTGATTTTATTTTGGAATTCTTTGCCAATTAAGTTTTTGTAACAACGTTTCAGTTCTCGTTAAAGTTGTGTATTTTGGAGTTTTAAATATTATTCGTTGAGTGTTTAAGCTAGTTACTAGGATTCTATTAATTTGAAGATCATTAACTTTGAATGTACCTTAATTTTAATTGAACACACAATTTTTTTAACCAGGCACTTTTGCTTCTAATTACTTCGACCAGCAACCCATATCGTATCCAGTTTTTCTACAATTGCCACCAGTACAGAATGCGTACAACTATCCTTCTAATAAACCAAGTTTCTCACAAACCAAACCCATATTCACATCCGCTGGTTCCAGTAATAAAGTTAATTATGGGTCAGACAACTACAGACCTCTACAAATATATAATAAACCCAAGGACGAAGCTTACAATCATCCTGTAAATTACATACCTGGTGATGATTATGGTGATGAAGTAATATTTGAGGACACACCCTTCGTAACATCCAACAAACCTACAACATACAAACCAATAACGAATCATTTTTTATATAACGACGTCTACGTATCAAAGAAACCAATCAAAACTAGTTACGACGCCAATATTCATGAATATTTCCATAAAAATAAATATCAGAAAGTTGATTCTCCTGTGAAGATTTATTCCAAAGGCTACGTTCAGAAGGTAGATGCTAGTAATATCGACGAAAAATTAGATTTCAAAACGCGATTAGTGGATAAAACCAAACAAGAGAATAAAGATAAGAGGTTTGTCAAAATTTCATCTATAAAGTTACAATCTCAAGTCTCGGGTAATGTTGCGATAATAGATACTGCTTTCCAAAGAGAAGGAGAAATCGAAATAGCCGAAGGAAATGACAATGAGATGCGACTGGTGGAAATGGACGTGGCTCCTACTGAAAATGAGTAAGTAATTTTCATTATTATGATTTTCCCTATACTGAAACATTTATTGATAAATTGAGTCATTGTTTCTAAGATCAATAATCAGTTTTGATATTCATTATGTTGCCTCAAAAACATCTAATGGTTCATAATCGATGCCAGTATTGTTGGGCTCAGTAAAATTACAAAGGAACACATACCACTCACACCCTCTTGCGTTTGCTGCTTAGTAGATTAAATAAGATTTGTGGTGTTATGTATCTTCAGCAAAGGATTTACATCAAATTTTGAAATTAAAAAAACTTCGCATACGAATCGCTTTCGTTCTCGAAAATTTAGACTTCGACCAAGGAACTATCGATTGACACTCGTGCATTAATTGCAAGTCTTCATAATCTAAACAACATCAGGAATATCATTGCCGCCGAATTAAACATACCTAGACGTACCATGGACTACAACAAGAAAAAATATGCATCTACCGGGAGTTTTGGCGATTCACGTCGGCGTCGAAAACGTGATCGACGACTCACGGACTCAGAGATAGCATCTCAGATCAATGAATCTAGGTATTTGATTATTTTTAAAGTGAAAAGGTGATCGAGAGAATATGCGTTATCTATGGTTTGGGGAAATTTTGGAGGAAGGGCGACTGAAGACATGGTAAAAATTGAAGAAGAAAGAAGGTTCGTGGACGAGTTCGTAACAAGGTTTGGAAAAAATTTTTATTTAATACTCAAATTTTCGAATATCGTTTCAAATTAAACAAGGTCGATATCTAAAGTAAACATTTATTAAATAAGATTGAAGCCCATTCAATAACAAATAAAACAAAAAAATGCACGATCTTATCGGACTATTTTTAAGGGAGATATTCGAGTTTCGTGAATGTTAGCATTCTGAACCTTTGAGGGAGCTGGGGGAAGAGCTCCAGTGGGATCGTTGAGGATTTTTGTAAAAATGTTCCTGTAGTGATATTCTATCAACTAGGCAAAATCAGAAAGTAATGATTTGGTCGTCAGAATCGCCCGACCTCAACTCGATAGAGGTTTATCATTGCAGACACGTCGTCTGATAATTTTCATTGTATATTTTATTAATAAACTATACTGAATAGCATACAAATTTATTTTGCTGTAACATGATTATAACTCGAAAAAAAGTGCTCACATTTCCGTGTGACTGTAGCTCAATATAAGTTTAATTTGTGATCAGTGAAGTATCAGCCGTATGTTGACAAAAATGTATGTTTTCTAGCGATAATAACTGGTTGGTTTATAATGAAACCGAAGAAGTGATATCAATATTAGATGTACCAAATATGAATACTCAAACAGACAGTACAGAAGATCTACCTCAACCTATTGAACATTGGAGAAAAAGTAGATTGGAGTAATCGAACACAAATTAGGACGATTACAAATAATCAAAAATAAAATTATAAGAAATAAATTGGAAAAGATGAAAAATTGTTTTTTATTACCTCAACATAAAAATAGAAATCTTCCTTAAAATATTTGCGATTCAGATACGAAGTATAAACAATGAATTTAGTTTGGAAACTTTTTTTTTATTTATATCAATCCAATCAATAAATCAGGCGAGTTAGAGCGATGGACTAACTGTGTTTTCCCACCCATCATGAAAAAAGCTATTCATAAATCCTTTCTCAACCATGGAACCTCTATTTAACTATTCAATGCTGGGTTTTATAGAACAGAACTGTTTCTTATTTGTGGAGGGAAAACTGTAACAATACGGGGTATCGGTATTAAATAACGGGACTGATAGTACTGCAGAACAAGGGCGAGAGCACCAGTTGTTTCCGGAAATTTCTACTTACGAATGCAGTGCCTCTCGCTACTGTAAACAAATCATCATAACTATAGACTTCACATAAATTTGGGACCTTTTTTGTTTGTTTCGATGAAAAAATGTTAAGTATAACAATATATTAACGAATGGTAATAGGCTTCGAAGTAAAACATTGTAATACCTCATCTGAATTTTATTATTATTGACATATTTTTATTACGTGCACATGTTTTTGAGTAGTTTCAATCTTATTATGATGGTGGAGAGCACGTTTGTTATTAATTCTTTACCAAGTCCAAAACTATCGATATGATTGCATGTGTGATTACTGAAGCTACAGGATAAAGAATTTCGACATTTACAAAGTGATATCCCTCAACATGTTTTTAGCCACGTCCAGCATCTCAGTGTTTAACCGTCCACCTTCACAGGATGGTACTCTGCCTGTTTTCCAAGGTGTAATCTATATTAAAAGGTAGGCCTGTGGTTAAAGGATACCCTCCAATGGTTTTCTGGACCCAATAAAGTAGAGGGAAATGGAATGGTAGATAAAGACGTTAACCCTTCTATTGAATAGGTTACAAGACAATAAAATAACACCAGAAAAGGAAGTAGCGAAGAAAAAGGTAGAGGACGCAACCTCTCATTCACATTTTATCGAAGTGTGGAATATCACAGAGCTCCACAACATTACACCTGGGAGCGTAAAGGAAATGAAAATATTTGGCAGCTAGAACATCCAATCTCCTGAAATTTCTGAAATAACAAGAATTGATAGATCAGCTGAAAATACTGAGCAATATTTGGCAGCTAGAACATCCAACCTCCTGAAATTTCTGAAATAACAGGAATTGATAGATCAGCTGAAAATACTGAGCAATATTTGGAAGCTAGAACATCCAACCTCCTGAAATTTCTGAAATAACAGGAATTGATAGATCAGCTGAAAATACTGAGCAATATTTGGCAGCTAGAACATCCAACCTCCTGAAATTTCTGAAATAACAGGAATTGATAGATCAGCTGAAAATACTGAGCGATATTTGGCAGCTAGAACATCCAACCTCCTGAAATTTCTGAAATAACAGGAATTGATAGATCAGCTGAAAATACTGAGCGATATTTGGAAGCTAGAACATCCAACCTCCTGAAATTTCTGAAATAATAGGAATTGATAGATCAGCTGAAAATACTGAGCATCCCTGGGCTACAGCAAGAGAAGTGAACAAGAGCATTGATTCTTTACGCGGAAGTGTATGTACTTTGAACTATATCTAAATAGGTTTTGATCAGTATTTTATAAAATCATGCAGGACTACTGGTCTTTAATTAGAGACACTCCGGACTCCGAATATAGGAGACATGTGAAAGGATTTAAGAAAACATGTTTATGTGTTTTAAATCCACTCGATTTTAGAATTAATATTATATATCAAGTGCCCTATACTGATTGTGACGCTGACCACATAGGCCACAAAACATAAACTGCAATAACGAACCACGAAATAAAGAAAGAACATTAATTCAATTATAAAGATTCAAAAATTATTGGACCGGAATCTAATACACGAAAAAGAATTTGTTGAAATGGTTTACATACATAAGAGCGAAAAAGCTATAAATGATAAAAAAACTGAATAATTTAAGTAAAATTTATAGATCTATTGTGTGAATTTTAATACAACTACAAATAATTTGATTGATGACTGCTACAGATTTTTGAGTTGTGAAAATTAAGGAAAAATCAATTTTTCCTGCTAAAACAAATTTTTATTTTATTATATGATTACATAAATATATGAATACCCAAATTGTCAATGTCAAATTATATTTTGATAGAGACTGAAAGTAGTCGAAAAGTCAAATTTTTATCCGTCTCTCAAAAATTAAGAAAAAAACTAATTTTAAAACAAGACGATTTAGAAAAATATATAAAAGGTGCAAGAAATTTAAGGAAAACATGTTTTTTTATTGCTGATAATAAAACTGTAGTTTCATAAATACTTTATTTAAAACAATAAATCTTTTTCTCACAAAAAATGTGACGTGACGTGAAATTTTTTTATTAGAATCAAATAAACTTATCCACAAGAAAAAAGTTGATAATTTTTTTGTTGCCCAGTGGTAGATATAGACAACTATTGGAGTATCAAAAAAATATTTAGAAATTTGCACAAATTTCTGTTAAATTGGTACATGCGATGTCAATTATAATACAATTTCGTAACAATTTAAATATTGGGTGCCACACATCTGCTATATATCATGTCACATAAAAGTAACCGGTTGATTTAATGCACAATTGTCAGCAATGCCTTTTGGAAAACCAGTGATATGGCGAGAATCTACCAATCACATACGCAACTATTATTATTGCTTGACCAATATCATATGGTAAAATACGCGGAGATGTCCTCTGTAACATAAACAATCCCTCATTTGGAGGAAGTTCCTGTGAAACAGAATTTACAGCTCTTGTCAATTCTCAAGCACCGCATTTGATCAACTTAATGATCTCATAAGAGAATAAGATCGGAGAATAGAGTACAGTGGAGTATTTTCTGACGAAGCGAAGAGAAATATTCTTTAGGATATTTCTATTTTTAATAATTTTAAGAAATGTACGGTTACTTTAAATGTTACATTAATATTTTGTAAAATAAGGTTTAACGAAATTGTTTTATTGCGGTAGGCTTAGGCCTGGGTAGACACATGGTTGTCAACGTAGTCGGGATCCCAGGACGATGGGGGTATCATAAAATTAATAAGGAAAAGAGAAATGTGCAGCAGGCAGACTATTCGAGAATAGTTTTGAAAAAGACAGTCTTGCTTTGAGATTGAGATCGAACGGACGTGGTGATCGCGAATTCGTTATTTCCTAAGTCTCGGTCTGTCGCAAGATATTATTAATATTGTTTGTATTCTAAATTAAGTTAACCTTGTACGAGTTTATTTATTTATTCTCAATAATTGATCTTGTTGTAATCGCTACGATTAATTAATTGTATTAATAAAAATGAGTAAATCACAAGATACTGAATCACCAGCAGAAGCCCCTGCCTTCGTTACAATTAAACCATAAACCAATAAATTCCTATTCTCTAGTCTCATAGTTATTGTTACAAACTCCCTGGGGTTGGATATTCTTGTATTTACCTGTAGAATTTATCAACAGGGGTGCACCTGATGCATTTACTCCCCGTTGTTAGATGTGGTAACAAATACTATTGTGTATTACTTCTGTATCGGTTTGATATACCCATTATTCTCCACACACAAATAATATATTTGTACCTTGACTAAATTGGTACCTGGTTTCTAAGTAAATTGCGATGACAAGTGCGTTGTAAATTCTGTTTTGGGTATTTTGACGGTGCGTGACGTTTTCGTTGTTCGGTTGAGATAGCAAACGGTAGCTAAATTGTTGTGTTAAGATTAGGTACAGTTTTTGAAGGTCTTCGAAAACAATCTTTGTCCATTCTTGCACGGAAAATTTATTTCAATGTGACCAAATACAGAGCCGACGAATTTTTACAATTTTGAAATTTCTGTCACACAAAATTAGCGTCTGCAGAAAAGAATGAAATTAGGGTGTATCTTATATCAATTTGGAATAAAATTTTTGCTAACAATTTATTTTGAACAACAATTAAAAAATCGTGCGTTAGCACTCAGCACTTAGACCTTTTGATATGTTTATGCTTCTAAATGCTCTTGATTTTAGGTTTATTCTGTTGTAAAATTAGTTTTTTTTTTTAATAATTTGGTAAAAGTCACCCTATGACGATTATAATGAAACTCTATATATAGTCTATTGATAAATCGATTTACCGACTATCCGAAGAGGATAGAAACCCCTAAAGTCCCCCAGAAAACTGCCCCAGCTACCCTGGAAAAACCCCAAACTCCCTACGATCTTTTAAACGACACCAAAATCCTTATTGAAATCCTGGCAATTACCTTAATGAATGCCCACTTCTTGCTTGCTAGTAGTCGAAACGCTACAACGCCTCATTCCCCTCTTTTAGGGATACAACTGTATCGTCACTAGTGGCGCGAGCAAACGCATCCACTCCTCTTTTACCCAAAACCCTCCCACTACATCAGATAAAACCCTACCTCCCACACCCACCCTACACACTATTCGTCGATCGTCGGAGTTGCGGTTTCCCTGCAACCTAGTGAACCGGCAGGTGTAGCTGGTTGACCTCTTATAAATTTAAAATACAAAAATAATTTTAAAATCAAGAATTTAAAAAAAAATCCAAGCCGAGAGGAACAGTTTTTGCTTGCAAACTCTCTTTTCGACCAAAACTCCTAAATCTTCGCTTTTCCCACTTCCAGAAAATTTGGCAAAAACACCCCCGCAACCACCACAGCCCCGACCCTGCAGAGGATCAATTCCTATATCGGGACCTACAACAAACCCTTCTATTAAAATTTTCCTCATCCTACCAAATTATATCCAACGAATCTCTCTCTTTCTCTTGAGAACCGACCACATAACGTTGAGATTTCATATTCTTGGCTTTTTCGACACAATGAACTAGAATAATATTATTACTTACAGCTGCAACTTTTTTGATATCTTGCCATTCCATAAAAAGTTGATACTGGTTTTCATATCTTGACCTAGATTTTGCTGGTAACAAATCAGCACTGGCTTCTGTCGCTAGCTCTAATAAGATCTTATGAAAATCTAGATCTTCCGAGTACACATTTTAAAACTAAACTGAATAAACAGACGCCCCTAGGGGAAATTTTTTCACCTAAAATAATCCCAGAAATCGAAAGATCAGCAAATTTGAAGTAAAAAATGTCATACAATGGTTTTTACCAGATTAATAGTTTTTGAGTTGTTCGCAATTAAAAGTACGATTTTTCGTAAAAAAACCGCATTTTTTCCAATAGTTTTTTTCGTATAACTCTGTAATGATGCATTTTATGGAAAACAGTGTAGTGAACAAAAATGAAGCTTATAAAAAATCAAAGAAATTAAGCTACATTTTAAGATCTTAATGTTCTACCTAAAGCAAGTTATAGATACTTGAATTGTATTTGTTTTACTCAATTAATACCAAAAAGAATGCAAAATCTAAAAGTCGACAGTCATTAGATTTATTTTCATTTCATTCTCTGCCAAGGGGTAGTTTTTAAGGGTTGAGTAATATAAATTAATAACCAATTAAATTTTATCGAAATGCTATGAGTTTTTCATAGTAAAAATGGAATTGCAATGTTTTAAATCGTTAAAAGATGTTTACCTATATTATTTTCATCAGAAGGGAATATTTTTAAGGGTTGATACTTCAAAATATAAATATAAATTTTCTATTATACAATATGTTAAGATATTTATGCTACATGTACGAAAAACATTTCAATTTAAAAAAAGTAGGAAAAACTATAATATTGCTATTTTTCGGTAAGGGGGGGTGGTGTTCACCCCTTAAAAACAATTTTCACACATTGAGACCATGTAGATCTTGATATGGACGGTAAGAAGAGTTTGATTCTAAATTTTCAGGAAAATCGTAGCTGCATTAAAGAATTCGGAGATTTGAGCTTGAATGCTTGTACTATTGGCACTATTACAACGTATTATGTTTTAAATTTAAACCTCATCCTTTTTTGCGTTGTTTTCACACATTGAGACCATGTAGATCTTGATATGGAGGGTAAGAAGAGTTTATTTCTAAATTTTCAGGAAAATCGTAGCTGCATTTAAGAATTCGGAGATTTGAGCTTGAATGCTTGTACTATTGGCACTATTACAACGTATTATGTTTTAAATTTAAACCTCATCCTTTTTTGCGTTGTTTTCACACATTGAGACCATGTAGATCTTGATATGGAGGGTAAGAAGAGTTTATTTCTAAATTTTCAGGAAAATCGTAGCTGCATTAAAGAATTCGGAGATTTGAGCTTGAATGCTTGTACTATTGGCACTATTACAACGTATTATGTTTTAAATTTAAACCTCATCCTTTTTTGCGTTGTTTTCACACATTGAGACCATGTAGATCTTGATATGGAGGGTAAGAAGAGTTTGATTCTAAATTTTCAGGAAAATCGTAGCTGCCTTAAAGAATTCAGAGATTTGAGCTTGAATGCTTGTACTATTGGCACTATTACAACGTATTATGTTTTAAATTTAAACCTCATCCTTTTTTGCGTTGTTTTCACACATTGAGACCATGTAGATCTTGATATGGAGGGTAAGAAGAGTTTATTTCTAAATTTTCAGGAAAATCGTAGCTGCATTAAAGAATTCGGAGATTTGAGCTTGAATGCTTGTACTATTGGCACTATTACAACGTATTATGTTTTAAATTTAAACCTCATCCTTTTTTGCGTTATTTTCACACATTGAGACCATGTAGATCTTGATATGGAGGGTAAGAAGAGTTTATTTCTAAATTTTCAGGAAAATCGTAGCTGCATTAAAGAATTCAGAGATTTGAGCTTGAATGCTTGTACTATTGGCACTATTACAACGTATTATGTTTTAAATTTAAACCTCATCCTTTTTTGCGTTATTTTCACACATTGAGACCATGTAGATCTTGATATGGAGGGTAAGAAGAGTTTATTTCTAAATTTTCAGGAAAATCGTAGCTGCATTAAAGAATTCGGAGATTTGAGCTTGAATGCTTGTACTATTGGCACTATTACAACGTATTATGTTTTAAATTTAAACCTCATCCTTTTTTGCGTTGTTTTCACACATTGAGACCATGTAGATCTTGATATGGAGGGTAAGAAGAGTTTATTTCTAAATTTTCAGGAAAATCGTAGCTGCATTAAAGAATTCAGAGATTTGAGCTTGAATGCTTGTACTATTGGCACTATTACAACGTATTATGTTTTAAATTTAAACCTCATCCTTTTTTGCGTTATTTTCACACATTGAGACCATGTAGATCTTGATATGGAGGGTAAGAAGAGTTTATTTCTAAATTTTCAGGAAAATCGTAGCTGCATTAAAGAATTCGGAGATTTGAGCTTGAATGCTTGTACTATTGGCACTATTACAACGTATTATGTTTTAAATTTAAACCTCATCCTTTTTTGCGTTGTTTTCGGATGAATATAATAAAAAGTATCGTTCATTAAACGTCCAAAAATGGATTTTTCCGGGGTTGCATAACTTTCATGATTTACCACGCGAGCATTGAAAGAATCCTTATCTCCAGACTCCTTATCATAATCACTTTAGAATTCACAATAGATGGCACACTGAAAGAATACACAACTTGGACCTCCTTACTATTTGGAAAAACGGCGAAATTTGTAGAAAAAAAAATTTCTAGCTTTGTAATATGCCATTCGGCGTGTTACGTTTTTCTTCAAACATTTTGAATATTCCTTTGTTCACGTATTGTGGCACAGTAGTCACGGATTTATTTAAGGAGAGGGATTCAAGGCTCGCGTTGGCAGGATCGCATTACCTTAGTGATTCTTGCTGGGGACAAGGGGTGGCAAAGAATAAACCCGCTACCAAGGCCTACCCTTGTTATGTTTCCATTTTTTTTATCTTTCTTTATATACCTAGTGTAAGCGCACATATTTTTTTAGTCACGTAAGAAATGATTTTATGTTAAGACACCATTCGCGAGGCTGTTCTAGTACAGTTAATGGTCTCATCTATTTGCCACACTTAGTGATTTTTTTTAGAATTATTATAGATTTTCTCTTATCTCATCTTATTGTTTCACATACCATATATTTACCACCCAAATTGTTTTGTTTTATAACTCAGTAATGGTACTGAAATTTTTCTATTAACCTTATGGTTAATATTTAATTTATGGTAATGGGTATAAACTCCCATTATAAATATTCTTATACTATTTACTGCATTTTCCTGTCAATTGATCAACATTTAGAATATTATTATATCGATAACTCTAAAGTTAGAAAAGCAGCTACTAGTTAACATCTATGCTTTTTTGTTTTCACTGCTCTTTCACTGTTACGTTTTCCTTTAAACATTTTGAATTTGTAGGTACTCAATCCAGGACAGTAGTCAACTCGTATTTTGGAATAAATAAATCCGAAGTGACTACTGTGCCACAATACGTGAACAAAGGAATATTCAAAATATTTGAAGAGAAACGTAACAAGCCGAACGGCATGTTACAAATAGGTTAATACAAAGCCTGTCCAAACTTATTTCTATTTTTCTGCTGAGTTTATGGTACACTGATAAAAGTTACGTATTAGGTTAGGAAGCTTCATAAAAATTTTCAGATTATTTCGTATTAATATCTAGAATGACGCTTTTAACTTTTGGATTAGTAATTAAGTTTTATTACTCCGTCGTTCATAAAAATAGATTATAGCTTTGGTGTGGATAAAGTCAGCTTTAAACTTGAGCTTGAAAGAATAACATGTCTTTTGTTTCTTTGTCTCCTAAATAATGACTTATGTTTTATCACCAATAAATTGTTTTTCTTTTCGATAAATGATTGATGTGATGTGTGAAATGTGAAAAACATTGATGTGATTTTGATATAGGAACGTATATAAATAAAAATAGTTCTTTGTTTTCCGTTCAATCTATTTGTTCATACCTCGCAATAACTTTAGTAACTTTGCAGGTAGTCAAGCAATAAATTTCGCAATCGTAAGTGCAAGAAACTAACTACTAGTAACTATCGTGACCGTCAGCATTAGACCATCTAATATTTATATTAGAAGCCGTTATTATTTAAAAAAAAAACAGAACCGTAACCTGTTTTTTTTTCTATAAATATCATTCGCTTACTATTTGTTTTACTCGCTTGACCGTAACAATGGAATGCAAAATTTTTGTTAATACCAGTTGATTAACCTATTTATCGCTATCAAACCGAATAGAATTGACAAAACGTTCCGTTCTCATCGTAATACACTGCTCAAAAAAAATTTTAAACTTATAGTTGAAATAATTTTTTTGTACAGCTGACATTTCTCTATTGATGCCTCGATTATTAATTTATTATTCATCATAAAACAATTCGGTAATTTTATACTTTCCCGGTCCCCTCGATTTTTGGCTCTAGAAAATCGAAAAATCATCCGATTTCGATGAATTTTTTTAATCTTCGTTTCTACGGCGGATATACAAAAAAATTGTGATAATAAAAAGAATGAGAATTTATATTGGTTTCAGTGCTTGAAATGTTTATGAAAATGCATTCACTCACGTATAATTTTTTTCCAAATAATCAAATGGAGTTGTTATATTTTTTTTCATAATCTACACAAAAAAAACGAACAAATTGGGAAAAAATATATACAAAAATGTTGATTTATCATGTTTTTACAATTAAAAATAATAACAATTTCTTTTAAAATTGACCTTTTCTCAC
Source organism: Diorhabda sublineata (assembly GCF_026230105.1). Classification (NCBI taxonomy): domain Eukaryota; kingdom Metazoa; phylum Arthropoda; class Insecta; order Coleoptera; family Chrysomelidae; genus Diorhabda; species Diorhabda sublineata. The sequence goes on along the minus strand of NC_079474.1, from coordinate 5,410,500 downwards.
ATATAATCGTTTGTACCTTTTCTATAATGTAATCATTAAAGTTATATGAACAAAAACATTCCTAAAATCACTTATTGTACTCAAGTGTACAATATTGAAAGTTAACTGTGAAAAATTGAAAATTTTCACTATTAAAAAAATGGTATCTTACTAAGGTTGATTGTTAGAGATGAAAAATGAATAAACAAACATTTCTTAATTTTTTTTCCAAAATGTCCGTTTTTTGTGTAGATTAACAAAAAAAATATATGGACTGCGTTTGATGCTTTGTAAAAAAAGTTATGAACGATTATATGCGAAGAAGTGCGTTTATGATCACATTTAAAGTCATAAAACTATATAAAATCTTCAGGTGAGATATTTTCCATATTTTTTTCATAAATCAGCCGTAAAAAACGAAGATTTAAAAAATAATTAATCGAAATCGGACGATTTTTCGATTTTTTAGAGCCAAAAAATGAGGGGGCCGCGAAAGTATAAAATTACCCTTATTTATTATTCATCATAAAACAATTCCATTTATTGGAACAATAATTGATTGTAAAGTTTGACAATTACTTGCAACATAAATTTGAGAAGCTGCTGATCAGAAACGTTAGATATTTCTCTGAGAATTGATTCCACAATTTTATCAGATACTTCAATTTGTTTGGAAGAAGATGGATATTCCAATATTTTGTTACAAATATCAATTTTGTTATTGAAACTACCTTTGGTATTGGTAATAACTTATCGAGGCAAAAAACACGTCAAGATGTGTTGGAAGTATGGATTTTCAATATATTTCAGACGATGTAGATAAACATTTAAATTAGTAGAAAGAAATGTTTGTATTTCGTGTATAAAATTCATGCTTTCATGACACATTCATGAGAATTTTGAGCATCAGCATGCGGTCTCAGCGAAAAATTAAAACTCTGTGTCATTGGGAAAACATTAGTTTCACGAAATTAATACAAAAATAACTATCATTAATCCATTAGACAAGAAACTGATTCTAAATGTCAGTTTTTTAATCTTTTTTGTAGTTCATTTTTATTTCCACGTATCTTTCCTAACAATCAATGGATCTAAACAATAAAAATTCGTATATTTAAACTGACTGCTTCAAAATTTAACTTTTCCCACAACCCTACAAAAAAGTTTCAATACTCATTCTATGTAGTTTGCGATTTCAAACGTACGGTGTTAATTCACACATATGTTTATGCCTAGTTTATACGAGGCCATCGCTCGCTTGGAATTTGAATTCAGTAAACAGTTTTTCAAGCCTGAGTTGGGGACGCGTATAGACGCATCCTGGGATTATTTTCTGTTCCCAGACTTGAAAAAATAGCTCTGTGGTCAATTATTTTCCAGCAATGAAGAGTTGATGTCGGCAGTTAAGGTTATCAAACTTATTGAACATCGCTGGGAAAAGTGTAGGGAGATTACGTTGAAAAATAAATATAATTTATTGCAAAATTTTTATGTTTTCTTTATTGGTCCAGTTACTTCTAGAACTATTCTCGTATAGGCAGAGAGGTTATCGAAATCCGTTATATGGTCAATTCCTTCAACGATAGTAAACAACACGACACGGATGGAAGGAATCAGTCAAAATGGTTGAAAGATAAATCTGCGTGATATTTCATCAGAACCTGGACTGTATCAGACCTTAGACTGTACGTGCAGATAATTACTTATGATTTTGTTCAACTGATAAGTACATAATATGCAGCATCTCAATTTGTCTGCCATTTCGTGATAAAAATCCCTTTAATTGATTAATAATTTTTTTTAAAGCCCCAGTTAGGAATGTAGGTTAGTGAAAAATTGATTATCATAACTAATTAAATCCGTTTTCATTCAACGTATTTCTATGTACTATGCCGACTGTAGTAAAGAGAATTACAAATGGAGAGCGTATACGACGTTGAAGTAGATAAATATGTTTAGCACGTTTGAGGAGCATATGTTCTCCGGCAAAAAGTTTATTTCATGAATAAAAATTAGTGTGTGCGTGATTTTTAAACGGGGTAATTGTTTACATATTTTCTCTTTTTGGTGAATAGATTCTTGATTTATATTCAATACATTTGCTTTAACGAAAAAAACTCGTTTATTTTTATGTGTTTGGTAGTATAATTGAGAACAAGATAGGATTATTTTATGTATAGCCACTTATATCTGTAATTTAGTTGAAGAACTTTTACAATTTATTGAAGTGGCATTCACTTAAACTCTTATTATTGACAACGAAAGAAAAAGTTCAATTAAAGACAATGAGGTAGCTTTGTGACCATTGAAGACTTGAACAAGGTTTATTCTTTAAAACCACATGGTGGCAAAAATTGAAGATAGGACAAAAACCTCCAATAATAGATAATGGATAAAGGAAAACTCGAAGTAGAAAGTGCACAGAAGTCACTAAAAATGGAACAAAAACTTAAACAAAGATACAAGATATTTTTTTTTCATAATCTTTTGTATTTTCATAGCAACGAAAACTTGACGATCCCTATTTGTAGTACATTTTGATTCACACGTGTCTATCTTAACAATCAATGGATCTAAACAATAAAAATTCGTATATTTAAAGTGACTGATTCAAAATTTAACTTTTCCCACGATCCTTTAAGAAAGTTTCAATTTTCATTCGATGTAGTTGGCGATTTCAAACGTACGGTTTTAATTCCTGCCGCACACACATGCTTATGCCTAGTTTATACGAGGCCATCGCTCGCTTGGAATTTGCCTTCTGTAAACAGTTTTCAAACCAAACCAGCGATGCGGACGCGTGTAGACCCATCACGCAAGTACGTACGGTATGTGTGGCTTGGTTTGAAATTTCTGTTTCTGAGTTTCTTGGCGCTGAATCGAGCTCTGTATAAGTGTAAGTAACTCATTAAAATTTTCAGCAGTAACCAGCAAAGTCAACCTATACTCAGAAGGATCTTCGAATCTTAGTTATTTCAGCAACAAAGCTGAAGCTTCAGTTATAGGTCTATCGCTTTACAATTTTCTTATCCAAAGTACATTTGCTTCAACGAAAAAAACTCGTTTATTTTTATGAGTTTGGTAGTATAATTAAGAACAAGATAGGATTATTTCATGTATAGCCACTTTTATCTGTACTGTTAGTAGAAGAAGTTTACAATTGATGGCAGATTTATTTAAACTCTTATTATTGCCAACGAAAAAAAAGTACAATTAAAGACAATGAGGTAGCTTTGCCTTGAACTGACTGACTTGAACAAGGTTTGTTCTTTTAGAACCACATTGTAGCAATAATTGAAGATAGGACAAAAACCTCCAATAATAGATAATCATTAAAGGAAAACTCGAAGTAAGAAGTGCACAGAAGTCACTAAATTTGGAACAAAAACTTAAACAGAGAATAATGTATACTACGAGGGTTGTCTTAACAGTTTCCGAGCTAACAAATGAACTAAACATTTTTTTCTTCGTAATCTTTTGTATTTTCCAAACTTTGATAATAGGGATCGTCAGGGGAAGATTTAATGGATCTAATTTTTTTCACGAGATTTTTAGTTGACCGATTTTTAGAACATCTTCGTATAGTAGTAAACCCGGACCTAGCTACAGCATTTCCTGATGCAAATAATATAGAAACTTTGGATTGCAGCAGTATTTGGATCGAATTTATCACGAAATAACTCGTATAACTCCGCAGATGATCGAAATCTGTGTAAATCACATCTACGACAGTATGTACAATTCCTACAAGAAGTAATTTTGGTTCAACAAGCTATTTAATTTAAAGATTATAACTAAAAAGACACGGAAGATAATAAAATGATCACTGTACGTTTAATATAATTTGTTCATTATTTTATCATAAACAATTATAGTTTTCCAAAATTTTATGTATACAAGTGATGTACCACTGACTAAAAAAAGATCGATTTTTTTTTCATTATGTGATACTTTACTAATCGCTTCATCTAAGAGAGATAAGATACACTCTTATAAACTGGTTTTTAATGTTCAACCGAGAGTTAAATATGGCAATCCACTTGACATCCGGCTGACATACATCCGGAAACATTTTTTATACCGAGCATACGACAGATTGTTCATGTATAACTTATCTATTCCAAATCTTTTTTGAATACAATTGCTTATTTATAAGAAGATTTATTAGATTTTTATTGAATTTGAAATAATATATAAATGGTATAGTTTAATACATAAATAAAGTAGAAGAACAAATTATTCAATCACACATCAACTCTACTCAATAGATTTCAGGACTTTCAAGGGTAACTGAGTGAATGTATATGTGCTTTTTGGAGAGGTTTCTATTCAAGAACTTCTGAGCACCACCTAAAAAATGGTTACAGATGTTTCTAGAGGTATGGAGAGTCTTCATTTTGGTCTAACTTCGACCCGTCTAGGTACCAGAGACTTACATTTTGATCTTGGGGAAGATTTTGTTAACCCATGATTGGCGATCATTAATTATCACTTCGAATGCGGTATATTTCTTTAAAATGCTACGCATTCGATTCATTGGTTTATCACGACTTTCTAGCTTTATTAGCTCTAGAATCCTTAGCTAACCTATCAGATTTCCTGGCTTCAGTTTTACTGTCTAGATTAGCCTATGGACGTCGCTAAATGTCTCTTTCTTCATTATGAAGTGAAGAGGAGCAGGTTCGGTAGCACCTCTTAGGCTGTAGTAGAGGTAGAAGGGCAGGTTGACATTGCCCCCTGTAATACCTAGAAAGATTAGCCTTTGAATCTAGTTTAGTTCTTTCTTTTAACCACTGAACAAGCTCTGCATATTTGATCATGGGTTTGATGACTGTGTTGTGGTATATTCAGAATATCATTCTTAGCTCTAGTCCCCATGTTTTGACAATATGCTTGGGGCAAGTTCACATAGTTGCAGTGGCTTTCCCAATTACCTTGTCGAGACGATTGTTCTAAATGTTTTATCCAGGATGTCCCTTATTACCACTACTACATCATCCGTGTAATCTAGAACTGTAAATCCAGCGCTACTAAGTCTAGTGAGGATTTTGTCCACTACCAATGACTACAATTGGACTTCGCCTTACGGATAGCCCTTTACTGTAGTAGCAGTGGAAATACTATATGATGTAGCATCGCCTCGGTCTCAGAGGGGGATCTCCACTTCCCGTTCTTCTAACGCCCTTCTGATGAACTGATGTGGGGGTCTTATCAATAGTACCTGTTATATTGATGAAGTCTGTTAGAACAATATATTTGCTACCAAGAGGGGTGGGGCAAATCGGGTGATTTGACTCAAATTTCTGGTTATTTTAAAATATGAATTTATATTTTTTGTAGCTACTTAATACTTAATCTATTTAATTCAAATTAGATAGCTTGCTGAAAATTGAAAATTATCCGACAATATAATCAAAATAAATACAAACTAAATTATTGATGTAATAAATAAAATAATTTTGTCTAATTAAAATTGAGCATATCGAGTATTAATAAATTGATAACTAGCATAGATTAATTATATCTCAATTAGGTTCGCCTACTTTTTAATCGCAGTAACATAATTAATGTTTAATGTAGCATCATCGTATACAATCCGACCGCTAAATGTTCAGAAAGAATCAAAGTAAAATATAATTAGATACATACTTATATGAACCAATTAAAATGTGCAAATTAGGAATAATAATTAACATTTATGAATAGTACCTTATGCTTGCTGATTCTATTTAATGTATTTAACTGTTTGTCAAATTCTAGCACGATGGTCCAATTAAAAGAATACCGAGCAGAATATTTGAGTTCTCTTAGAGTTAATTGACGTTGATCATCATCACCAACAGTTCATAAACTTTTAATTTTTTTTTAATTATATAGACGGTGTCTTATAAATAATGTCAATTTCCAATGTTGACTTTGCTTATTGAATAATCAAACTAAAAAAGCCTAAATATTTAAAACTTAGTCCATTTATTCTACGGCTTTAACTCGATGTTTGAGACGTTGATAATACCATTCTTTGGGGTAAGTTGCAAAAAATTGTCACACCATAATTTCAACATTTTATTTTTTCCATGCAAGAATCTCCCCATAAATCTAAATAAATAGTAATTTGATGGTGCAAGGACCGGACTAAATACTGGATGTTATAGGAGTTCAATTCAATATCTAATAAGAATATATTGTTATGATACATGTTATTGAAATCTATGACTGTATTTGTTAATAATATGATCTATTTACATTATACAGAGTGAGTTTTATATATTTTTGTGCACAAGGGGCTTGTGATACGGTGGTATTAGAGTGGTATTTACATTGTTGTCAGATCTTTTCATTTTCCGGAAAAATGATGAACTTTGTTATTTCAAATGGATCACCCTATATATTTCGTGTTTTCAGAAGTATCTCTACCAAAGTTACAATAAATATTGTACATTTAGATGGCTGCGAATATTCTTTAATAATTTATATCCTAACCGAAATCCCATAACAAGATCTACTGTCACTAAATTAGTAAAAAGTTTAACAAACCTGGTGCAGTAGAAGATTTATCCAAATCATGGCGCAGAAAACTTACAACTGAAGACAAATCTTTAAATGTTGGTGGCATGTTAGAAGTAGATCCAAATTTTTGAAGTAGAAAAATTACGAATTCTAGAAAACATACTGTTAAGGAAATTACTGCAGATGCTTAAAATGTCCACTTGAATACAACTGGCCATGCGATTTTTAAAACTTTGCAGTACATTTTTCAACATACCTGACTGCTCAATTCTTCTTATAGCTATGGTAACCTCTATCTTTTAATTCCTGAATATTGGCAGGTATTCTATTATAAACGATGTTTTTCAAGTGACCACACAGAAAATATTATAGAGGGTTCATGTCGGGTGATCACGAAGACCATTCGATAAAACCACGTTTTCCAATCCATCTTCTGGAAAACACATTATTTAGGTTGTGCCTCACCACAAATACATAGTAAGGTGGTGCACCATCTTGTTGTAGCCAAATATTGTCGTTTGGGATATTGCTATTGACTGCAAATTTTTAATAATGAAGTTTTTTCAAAATGTAATTGGAAATACTGGGATTTGAAAATAACCGAGCCAAGTCAGGTATAATACTATTTTCCAATAAATCTATATACGCCGAACCATTCAATGAAAAAGGTGCCAATTATTTTCGGGATATTGGGTGTGGGATTCACGCATCCCACGAGGATTGATACGTGACCAGTATCTACAATCATGCCGATTTACGTTTTCATTAATACAAAAAGTGGCCTCATCACAAAACATAACTTTACTTAAAAAAATTTGGATCGTTTTGATTGTAACATTTTTAAAAGTTAAATTAAGTTTAAATTAAAAGTTTTTAATTACTCTTAAAAGATTCAACTTATATTAAATATCAAAAACAGTTCGCTATTAAAGTGTATGATTTCCTAGAGAGATAAAAAAATCAATAGCGACATGAACATTGTATGTATATCTGTTAATGAAGAAATTAATTTCCTACGATTTCGTTGCTTTTTTACTAGAACACCCTGTACAATTACAAAAGCTTAGCCGTTTTTATTTCAAACTAGCAGCCTTGCTAATTATTTCAAATTATTAATCGCAGATGGAAGGTCAAAGTGTTAAATTCTTTTTGGCACAGTTCAAGACCCCGATATTGACAGTTATTCGCAGCCTTCGAAATTATCCAAGACGATACGTGTGTTTTTTTATTGTATCTATCTATTTGTCTTTGTTATTTATAGAGTTATTTACAAACGTATTCATTAAATTCATCTTAATTTTATTATACCAACGCCTATCTACCTAATTTATTTTAGTATGAGTCACGGCATGGCCTACTTGTATAATAACACTGTATATCGAGTAGGGTCCGCTACGATTTGATTAGTTAGGTGGCAAATTGAACGAAATTAGGTTTGTTCCAACCTGCTAGTCGGGACCGTTCTTGAAACGGTTATCGGAAGCGTTTATAAATATTTTCTGCGCGATCTCCGGCTATGCACGGTTCTTGTAACAGCACTTGCTATCAACCAAGTATCGAAAAGACAGTCCCTGGGAACGGCATTGATGTACTCATCATCATAGAATTCTGTCACATGTATTATTAACTATAACGAGTTCCTGATTGCAGTTTATTGCATAATGAAGGTTTCCCAAACTTTGACATCTTGTTTAACAAGATGTCCTTGGTTACTAGGTTTGTAAATATAATCACCCACTTCATGGACAGCAATTTACAATGATTTTGAAGAATGTAAAGGAGTGGATGCTAAAAACTAAACTGTCTAACCTGCAGTTAAACTCTGTCTGAATGCTTGGCTGTTGAAATCTAGCTGTTTCGATATTTTATGCTTTCGAATCACTTGTACGCGGCTCAAGTATTTCCAAACACTTTTAATACTCTCTCTCAAAAATGCTCAAGATTCCACTTCATCGTTTTAATGAGGAGCACTGCTAACATGAATAAAATACACAGCTGAAAGAGCAGGGTTGCCACATTATGAAGTTGATGATCCTTTAATCCATGGGCACCGCAATTACGTCTCATTATTGAATTATCAGACTTCGAACGTATATTTGCTGATATATCCCCAGGTTTCAATTTTTTGCCAACCAAAATCGTACTGCACATGATGTCTTAAGTCTAGTGGACGTTTTAACTGCAGATCATATTTCAAATTTCAATATTGAAAGAAAAAAGAACCTCGCTTAAGTGCAAGCAGACATCAAAATGTATATACCACAGCATTTTTATATGACGATCATGAATACTCTTCAAATTAAAATTGTAGAGTATTATCATGATATTGGAATGAAAAATTATTCAATTCAGAGCAGCTCCGGTATGTAATAAAATTTTAATCCGGGTTACTGTAAGGGTCGTATATGAATTGCCTCTCAAAGACCTTCCAAAAAATGTGGTCCCAAACACCTCTGTACACTGATTATACTTTCCAGGATTATCGATATCTAAATATTGAATTCTGGTTAACAATTTTCTTACCTGGAGCTTAAGTGGAACACATATTACCAACTTATTAATCAATACACCCCCTCTCAAGTTGTGATAACTACCCTATATGGGAATAAAGTAATTGATTAAAATGCTATGACCAAATATATTATCAATAATTTCATTTTAGTATTCGATTTAATTTTGGAAAGTTTTAATTGTATTGTAAAAATTAAGTCAGAGTCCGTTGTTATAATCTAGAAGTGTTCGAAATGTTAAGTGAAAAAAGGAAATGTCTTGTATTAAATTCAGATTTCAAAAAAATTAAATAGTAAAGTGCAACGAAGGACATGTACAAAAAAAGTGTGTGTGAAGCTTATATTAAAAAACAAAATTAGATGATTGTAGACGCCGTTTCAGAATACAATCCTAGCCTAACCTAACCAACCCAATCAACCCGAACGCAACTAGTATAGATGGTTACGGGTCCGGTTGGCCGCAGGACACAAATAATGCGCGGCGGCCTCCGTACTATAAATTTTATTTCAAGAACGCCGTTTCAAGGACACTCCATTTTTGAGGTTATGTGCTACGGATACAATGACTACAATAGCATTTATCAACGGTCGACAAAAAATAAGATGAATACAAAGCAGATGAACTTAATCCGAAAACTGCAATTTTTTTGTAAATAAGAAGGAAAAAGAATTTTATATACAGAATTTCTCATTATTAAATTGGATGAAAGATCTTATAATCAGTTTTATTATTTTTTCTGTAATATACGAGTATCAACGAAAACACCTATCCACGACATAATTAGATTATTATTTCCAATTTATTTAATTACAAATTGTCATGGGAATGAATCCTATGAACCTTTTTCCAAGAAAACGTTCCCCATGTCTCATGGAAATATAATATAATTATACAGATAAGCCTTAATATTCAAAGTATAGTTTTAACTCAACGCTCTTTGAGACGTTGGTGAAACCTGTCTTTGGGCGTGAATGCAAAAAACTATCGCGTTAAATTTCCAGCATTTTCTTTTGAATCAAATTTGTTCCCAAGAGAAAATTTCACCATTGTTTTGAACAACTAGTAATCTGACAGTGCAAGGTTCGGACTAAATGCTGGATGTGGTAGGAGATCAATACCAGCAAGTTCATCGATCTTATTTCGCTTTACTTTCGAAGTAAATGGTGTAGTATTTTTTCGTTCTATGAGAACTTGGTTTCGGTTAATTGAACTTGGATATTTCTCCGCTAAAACCACATTTAATCGCATTAGCTATCTATCTAAACCTTCATGACTCCACCAGACACGCAACAAGATTTTCCGCTCTTTCCGACGGGCTCTCGTACTTTTCCTTTGTCTAGTCACTGATTTTCAGGTTGCTTAAATGAATACATTCACTCTACTGATGCCTGTATGCAAAAAGGGTTTGGGCAACCCCTTAAGGGTTAAAGAAAAACTAGAGAAATACCAAAAATACCATAAATATTGCCTAATATCTACCAGGTACCAGAGAAAAATAAAAAATAGCTATTGTAATAGCGATATTTTCAGAGACTACATATAATATTTGTTGAAGCACTGTCGATCTCAAATAATTTTTAATGATTTTTAACTTTGAAAAAGATCGCTCGTCAGAAGCTACAGATACAGGTAATGTCCACTATCTATTCTCTCTTCTCAGAATTGAATTCAGTGGGTTATTATTTTCAATTCCACTGTGAACTGTTTTGAGATGACGCTCAACATTTCCTTTCTTTCCAACAAAGACGCTCACATTTATCTTTAACTTTAACATAAAAGTAATCGGTTTTTCATTCTGCTGATAGTGATAGGTTTTCGGCTTTTTGCTTGAACTAGCCATAGTAAAAAAAACAAGGAAATAGCTTAAACGTGTACACGTGTATTAAACACATACGGCACAGACATAACCTCACTCTGGCTACCCGAGTGACAATAACAGTCTGCAAAACAAAAAAATGTAATGACTATGACTAATCGGCTGACACTCAGTGTTACCAACCCGCTAAGCGTCATCGCGAGCTACCCAAAATTACCCTAATCGACTGTTTGGTGACCACTGATGTAGGTAATATTTTTGTTTTTTAAATTTAATTTTTAGGAATCGGTGATAGGAGCATGTTTTTAAGTCTAAACGGTTTTTGTGCTCTTCTAAGGATCCTATTCTTTTTGCACCAATGAATGCTTCTAGATCTACTCTTCCGTTCTTACATCACCTCAACATTTTTAGGCTTTCATCTCTTTCTGTCTTATTTTTTGTGTACCAAACTTATAAACTTATTAATCGAACTATAAATGTGCAGTACACCGCCTTGGTCAAAAAAATTGCTACTCTATACACAAATCATATAATACTTTGAAACGATAGTTTCTAATTAATTTTATTAGCAGTAAATTTCAATTTTTTGATACCTATAATTTTGCTCGCTACGCTTATGTAGTTAAATAAAATATTCTTTATACGCGTCCAAATTCACATTCAGCAGCATCCTGAATAAAGCATTCGAAGCGATAAAATTACCGTTAGCTAATTTTTGGCGATACACCTTCTGAGAATAATTGGTCTGTTTTCTAGGTTAATTCTCGCGATAATTAAGGATCCAAGATTGCACAATTTCGGCTAATTCATCTGACACGGATATCCATAAATTTATGATTCTAAAATATTAATATGAGTCAATACTATCACGTATTAGTTTGATTTTTTTTTAACTAAATAATCGATCAAGTATTAAAGTATTAAACATTTGGTTAAATGTTTGAAATTATTTGAATTCTACACACGTTAAGACCTAATAAAAAACTATTAGTGTGATTTAGACAGATTTTTATTGTGATATTCCTGTTGTAGATGATCTATTGATTAATATAATTATACAAGGAGGAATATGTATGAAGGGTAGAAAGAAAAAAAAATATCTGTGTACATGAAAAAGTGTTTGTCGAAATGTGTTAAATAAGGTTAAAGTTTAAAGAAAGTGCCAAATATTATTTACTCCTTGGACTTCTTTACAACGAAAGTTGTTGAAATTTCCAAAATTGAACTATGAGATTAAATTTATGAATGAGGCATATTCATACCATACCGTTTGTCTACATCAGCTCCATTCTGGAAGGTTTTTATCGTATACCGCTTGACTTCTTTACAATTTTTCTTTCATACGAGATACTACTCTTCCTCTGTATTCTCCATACTTACGAGGATGGTCCTAGAATTACCTGGCCTGACCTAGATATTGCATGATAAATACTTCTTTATTAGAAAGTACACAATCTACACATCGTATGTTTCAAGTTTGAAGTATTTGTTTGGCGGCCATGAATAGTGAACGTTTTCAGGGAATATGTAAACATGGAAAAAATTGGTCAGCGTTATTTGAAAAGCCTTAGCCCAACCAATATATAAGCTGAACTAAATTCTGCTCCAGGTGAGACTGCTTCTTCATTATCAAGAGTAAAATATTGGGTAGCAGAGTATAAACGAGGCCGTACGACCTGCAAGGACCAGCATCGAATTGATCGATCTAATGAGGTGACGACTCCAGAAATGTTGAAGGAAATCCACAAAGCTGTACTGTATGATAGTCGACTGAAAATGCGCGAGCTAGCAGACAAAGTAGGCATTTCAAAAAGTGACTTAAGAAAGCTGTATGCAAGATAGGTGCCGCATTTTCTCACAATGGAACAAAAACACTTTATTGTCTAAAAATTGTTACAATATGTAGACAAAAACTTGTAAAAACTAAAAAACAAATAAATGACTGAATAAACACACAAATAAAATAAAATTTCAATATATAGGAAAAAACCACAATGATTAAGAAAATTATAAGTAATAGTAATATATTACTAGTAATCGATTTCAATTGGCAAGTGATTGTACATTTTTTTGCTTTGTAAAATATTGAGCTCTAAGTGGATAGCCGTGCAACGACCTTTCTGTAATTGGAGAAGCGTGCTTACGAATTAAGCGAACGGATTCAAATATGAATAAGTAAGAAGAGTCATAATTTTTAATCTAAAGAAGTCCTTGCAGTGAGCCGTGCTATTTAGTCCGAGTAAATCTCTGACAGCTTTGTTTTGTAGTTTGAAGATTAGCTCAAATTGAGTCGCACCTCACGTACCCCAGAAGGGAAGGGCATATCGGAGATTTGACTCAATGAGGGCATAATAGAACGGTTAAGGAGGTGGATGAGTTCAGTTCTTTGGAAACTGATTTTAGAGCAAAGCAGGAGAAACTTGATTTTTTAGATAAGGTGGCAATATGCAGCTCCCATTCCAAGGAATTGTCCAAATAAGCCCTAACAATTTTACAGACTCAACGGTGATGTTATTTAATACGAAAGGCTTTTTATATGATAAAATGTTTGGCAATGTTTCACATAAATAAAGCCCAATTTTTGAAAAAGTGGAAACTATGAACGGCGAATTTTATATCAACTTAATACAACGTTTGAGCGAAGAAATCAAGCAAATACAGCCGCATTTGACTAAGAAGAATTTGAAGATATGACCGGAGCAGAAACTTCTGCATTGGAGGAGCCAGAGCCCAAATCGATACGTGTCAATTTTCTGGATACTGGAGCACCTTCAGCCTGCAAAATAGACACTAAAACGTCACAATGTTTGAGTAGCAAGGTTACAGTGGAAGAAAAACTTACCAAATTGTTGTGACTCTCATGGTGAAAGCAGTATTATCGTGAAATTAGAACAGTAATAAGATGATACCGACTTTTTTATTACTTCGCTTTTATTGAACCTTGCGTCAGATATAAAAAAAACTACTGTCAATAAAGTCAGTGGTCATCCAAATCACAAATATAATCATTAATAATATAAACAATTGACCAAATTTCACTGTAAATATTAATTTGAGTAATTGAAATCAGTTTTCATGTTTTATTATGTAATTTAAGTTATGACATCATGTCAAAAATATATGTTTATAATTCTTGTTTTAACAAATTACTTTCTGCTCTTTTCATTCAAGTATTGGATTCACAAAATGTCCTTTTCAGTATCAGTTTTATATCATTTTCCAGCTCTTCTGTGGAATTTTCTATTTGTATTTTACGCGGCTCTAGAATTAAGAATACAGTCAAACCTAGATAAGTGAAAATTGGATAAGTGAGAAAACTCTATAAGTGAGAGTAATAGCCAGGACCCGTCATTTTAAGCTCCCAAAACCTCTATTAGCGAGAAACAGAAACCTCTGTAAGAGAGTCATATCGAAAATTGCCTTTTGGAATGGATAAAACAAACTCTTGATACGAAAATTCCCATATATGGACCCGTGTTGAAAGAAAAATCAAAAGAGTTTGCTACAAAACTGGGAATCCAGAACTTTTCTGCTAGCAACGGCTGGTTAGAGGGTTTTAAAAGACGTCATGACATAGCTTCCAAAAAAGCAGCTGGAGAAAGTAAATCTGTGGACCAAGGTGTGTGCAACCACTGGAATGAAGATCTGCCAAATCTTTTAGAAGGATATGAACCAGACGATATTTACAACGCGGATGAAATTGCTTTGTTTTTTAAATGCCTTCCGGATAAAACATTTACGTTTAAAGGCGAAAAATGCCATGGAGGAAAACAAAGCAAGAAACGCCTCACACTTCTCCAGTGTGTAAATATGAGTGGTACGGACAAACTCCCACTTCTCATCATCGGGAAATCAAAGCGACCTAGACTCTACCCGTTGATTATGCCAATAATACAAAGGCTTGGATGACCAAGATATTATTTAAAGATTGGTTGAAGAAAGTTGACAAACAAATGAAGATAAACCGAGAAAAAATTCTACTATTCATCAACTGTGCTTCCCATACGGACTTACCAACACTTGCAAACATAAAAGTAATGTTTTTACCTGCTAACACCACTAGTAAACTTCAACCATATATCAAGGCATCATTTTTTATCGCAGAGAAGTCGTTAAACATATTCTTACGAGTCTGGAAGAAAACAGTAGCCCTGACATTAACATACTTCTAGCTATGAAATTTGCTAGAAAAGCATGGTACTTACTCAGTGACGTTACTATCAAAAACTGCTTCAAGAAAGCTGGGTTTTCGAAAAGTACAGATGAGCAAAACCTGCCAAAGGAAAATGATGTTGAAGTTGGACCTTGCAACGAGGAATGGACTAAGCTTGTGTCTCACGAATCCAATATGTCAATGCCGCGCTTCGAAGATTTCGTTCAAATTGACGACGACGTAACTACCGCTGGAAAACAAACCGACGACGATATCGTTAAGAATTATGTGAACACCTGTATTGCTGGAAATGTCGGTGAGGACGAGGCACAGATTCCGGAAACAGAAATAAAGATCATTCCAATGAAGCTATCAAATGCGTTGGAGACGGCGCATCAGTACTTTAAATACGTCGCGGTTGTTAATCAAGCAATATTCGACAAAATTTATAAGTTAGAGAAAAACCTGCATTAGCGAGAAACTCCGGTTAGTGAGAAGCCTCTATAGCGAGAATGAGATTGTGCTCCCTTAAACTCTCGCTTATCCAGGTTTAACTGTATATAATTAAGAAATATATTTTGTAATGTAGTTGTAGATGAAATATTGTATGATACTCGTGCGCCAAAGTATCACTTCATGCACTTGTCTCATCAATAATTATTACTGTACTATTTATTCATAAATTATAACTAAGGTGATTTGTTTTTTATCTGACAATCTAGACAAGTCAAAGTTTTGCTAGATCGGTTTTGTTTCAGAAAAGTTCGTTTCTCGGACTAGGATAATTATGATATTTTGAGATTTGAAGTTAAAAACTTGACAATTTTTAAACTGTATTCTGTACCATTCTCATAAAAATGTTTTTGCATTTAAGTGAGGTAAAGAAATAAATTATTCAGAAAATAACGTGGTAGGACTAATTCGTTCACTATTACATTGAATTTACTCAAACACCTACACGTAATGGTACTTTCGAACGACAGTTAAGTACTTGTCAATAAAAAATTACCAAGTACACCTAATATGGGACGGATTTCATTAGTACAAGGTTAATATAAACGCTCTGTGTTGTGTCTGTAGTAAAATGTATCGTAACTTTGACATTCATTCAATTATGAAGCTTCTATAAGCATTCATTCACAGAATTCAAGGTTCTCAACTCTTCATATTGTTATATAGTTATTATCAAAGTCTAATTTGAGAATTGCAACTGCAGAAATTCCATCGATCTTTATGAAGATCGTTAGTTCGTTATTTTTACATAATGTGTCTCAATTATTTTTATAAACAGACTATAAGATTAGAAATACTAGAAATTGTATTTTCAATTGCAATACATGTATAAAGAGAACTTTGGAAACTTATATCGTTTTTGTACTTGTCATTATGTACCTCAAAGTTATGTCGAAGATATTGTTCACTTATGTGCAGTTAAATATTAGATTTTTTTGCAATTTTTGGTGAAATGGCCATCCAAATACCAAAAGAGCATATCTTGCATTGTATGTATGAAGGTATAACAAAAAAAAATGGTTTTTGAATACACAATACTGGTTTAACCCTTATTTCTTATAAACCAGATTGTCCACAATACTGTTATTACCGTTTTTTATAAATATTTCGGCCCGTTTGACATATGCCAAAGATATCGAACCCTTTTTTTCGATAGTACAATAAAACGATTTAAGAAAATGGTTTTAATAAGAAATTGAACGGTATATTTACCAGTCAATAAAAGGGCGTGTATAATGAAGGGTTTTTATATAATAGGCTTTAGTTCCGTCTGGATTTAAGTGGGTCAAACGTTGGTGTCTGTTCGTTTTGGTAATTTGTAACTTAATATATACTATATTAAATCTAAAGGAAATAGGTAATTTCGTTATAAAAAAGTGCGTAAAAAAATCGAAAACTCATATATTTCACTAGAGCTTAAATATTCATTAGCTACAGCTACAGCGTTTCATTGGTTTAGTAAGTGTTAAAACAATATCCGTATGTCGCAGAAACACAAAATTTGTTAAAAACTTCGAGACTGTTCTTGAGAGTATGCAAGAAAATACAAGAATATCAATTTCAACTTGGCAAAGTTTACATAGGTCTGTACCCTCAACTTCGACCGTTTCGCTGGACTTCAATACTGACTCTAATTTGAATAAAAGCCATATTTCATGGATGGGTACGTATGAAATCATACAAACTTATATAATATGGGATGATATCAAGATAAATGAGATTTAAAACCATCATATACATTCTGAAACGATTATTCGATGTGGATTTTGAATTGGTGAGGTATTTCTTTGACAACAACATTGGCCAGGCCATAGCCGTTAACGACGACCGTTGAAAGTCGATGATTAACAATTTGTTTACATCTGATTTGGATGATATGGACACCAACAACAGGAGAGCGCTTTATGTAATATGAACTGGCCACCGAGATTGTGCGATACGACGCCGTTTGATTTTTTCTTGTGGGATTTTCATAAGGAGCAGATCTATTTAAATTATCCATGAACCTCAGCGGTACTTAGAAACAACTTAACCAATGCTCTATACTAAATTCTGCTGATCTATACGGGGTAGATTTGAATAAAGCACAGCTCATGTAATATTAGGCATTTTGTACAAGAGATTTTAGGCCATGGTTATTTCACGGGAAAGTAATATCAACTGGCCACCAAGTTTGTGTGATACGACGCTGTTTGATTTTTTCTTGTGGGATTTTCATAAGGAGCAGATCTATTTAAATTATCCATTAACCTCATTGGTGTCAACTTAATCAATGCTATATACTAAATTCTTCTGATTTATACGCGATAGATTTTGAAAAAAACATAGCTCACGTAACATTGGGCATTCTGTATAAGAGATTTTGGGACATGGTCATCAAAAACAACATAACTCATGCTATCTGTTAAATTTTGCCTAATTTATACGTAAGACACATGAAAAATAATGTATGCCTTACATAAAACATTAAAGTGTATGAAAAAGTTCGATAACATATTTCACACACTCCGTTTTATTTAAATTAGACAACAGGAAGTGCTATTTGAAACATCCTATATAAATATCCACCTCTATGCTGAGCAATTATTAGAGATAGGCCAAGGAAGAATCAAAAGATGGTAAACTCATCGCTAAGTTGCTCCGTGCTCCAGTAAATATGTAAATTAGCCAGGTTTTCCTATCGAAGCTAGAAACAAGAAATGGTTAGGTTAGTATTTACTTCCTTTTTGGATGCAATATAATTTGGCGCTTCTGCTCTTCTGAATATCAGATTCCCATTTTCAATAGTGTGAAGTCTTATTTTACAATGCAATACCACCATGATGTTTCTCCATTTTTCAACATCTTGTTTTTGGAAAACGTAAAATTGAACTTTTTCAACATTCACTTTCAATAACCGACGACATTTTTCACTATTATTCACTTCGCTAGAAGTTACAAATAGCAATAAAGGAGAACAAATTGACAAAAAACTGTTTATTGCAAATTTATCTACTGAACTAGTTTTATTTGACTGATCGGTATGAATATTAAATAAAAAGAAGAAAATCTATCATTCAATATGTCTATAATAAGATTTTTTGAGTTGATTGGTTTAAATATCGAAGAAATAGTACATTAAACAAAGAAATGACAGTTATTCTAATATTAGTGGGACCGCAGAGTCATTGGTCAGCTCGTCGTGTATGTCAAAGTTGTGTCCAAGACATTGTGAGGTTCTTATGACTTGTTTCCTTCTAAATAATTGAATTTACATCCATCCGTGGTTAAAAACTAGTCGTCATGAGAGTTGTCCATCCGAAATTAAGGATTCATGTCATATCTATAGGTAAGTTGTCGTCGGGCTTTTATACCGGAACCAAAACGAAAGACAAAGGGTTAGGTTAGGTTAGGTCCATTTATTAAGTCAAGAAGGTTCATATGTTTATTGTCAGAACCATATGATTTTGAAAATATGTAAATGCCATTAAATTTTAGGTCTATCAACACACAAAGTACTCTATTGGTTGTAATCTCGGAACTAGATTGAATATTTTATTATAAAACTAGTTAAACTACTAAAAATGGAATGGAACAATTTAGAAATAAATGTAACTCATTTCAAATTGATTTGTCACCGTATTACTCAATGAAGTTTGGAACATGGTGTCAAGATATTTGAAATGCCATTATTTTTCCCGATGTAACTGTTTAAATCAGTGTAGGAAATTAATTAGATTCACCGAAGTAAACTCGTCAAACTTTATACATCGAAGAAAACAGAACTTTTCAACGGAAAATATCAAAAATACACAAAAATCCGATTTAACTTTGAACATTATAAAAATATTATCCTCAGTGTTTAGTATATCCTTAACTTGCATTTGCACTTATGTGATTTATACATTCGGAAAACCCGAAGAAGATACGGACGGTAATCTAATTAAAGATGGTTTAGAAAAGGATCCAATCATTTTACAATATTTACTAAGAACTTATAGAGAAATATTATATATGAAGAAGCTAGTACAACAACCATTAAGGGATAAACTATTACCTGATCCTTTAGGACCACCGTATTCACAACCCAAGTATACGTTGGTATTGGAGTTAACAGACGTTTTAGTTCATCCAGAGTGGACATATCATACAGGTTAGTGCAGATATAAAAGGTTTTATACACCTAAATCGTTGAATTTTTACCTAAAATTGATATTTATAACGTACTTATATGTCAAAACCTAGCTTAACCTAACCAAAAAAGTTTAGTTTCCTCAAGTCCACTGATTATCTCATTTAGTTTCTGATCTGGATGATGTATAATCTTTTATCTAGCTCTCCATTTTTCAGCCTTTTTGTGTTTTTTTTTTGATGAATCGTGTTGATTCTAGGTCTCTTATGAAAGAAAATTAGTTTCAGGAAACAGATAAATATTGACGTTCCGATCTTTTTATCAAAATATTTTGATTAAGAACTGAATTACATTGAAATATTTTGACCGAAATACGAGGTCTGGTTATTAAATAACGACACTGGTTACGAAAAAGGGTTTTATTATGAAAATTATTCTACATTCGAGTCGATAGTCTACATTTTTTGCTTTACCGCTTCCAGTTGACGTAAGACCTTTTGGCCAGGATCAGATTTTTTGGCACCAGCTTCGCACAGACTTCGTCATGTGCAATTACTCGTGTAAAATTTTTTTAACCGTTCCTCTATCGGCGTTTAGAGCCTCGGTAATCATCAGGATGCTAATTCGACGATCTGCACGCGCAATTTGGTTGATTTTAGTCACTGTTTCCGGAGTTGGAACAGCGATAGGGCGACCTGGGCACTCGTCATCTCCAGTGCTCTCTCGGCCCTCACTAAAGCGCTTGACCACTCAAAAACACGCGCACGAGATGGATAATTGTCCCCATAGGACTCTTGCAATAATTTATAGCACTCGGTCGGAGTTTTTTTCAATTTAACGAGACATTTGAGATTCATACGATGCTCCTGTTTTTCGTCACACATGATTTTCGGCGCGATAAAAAAATACGTTGATGGGGTTGAAGAGATTGGAAAATGAAGGTCAAAAACCTGAAATAAGTGAGATAAAAAGAAGGAGAAGAAGAAAACAAAAATTCAATTTTGTAAACATCGATTCCAATTTAATTAATACTAATACTTTTGCATTACAATTATGAAAAAAGAATAGAATCATGATGAATTCTCTTTCTTTTTTGTTTTCTCGATGCCTTAAAAAAAGAAACCATTTCTAATTCTTCTAAATCAATCAAAATTGTTTAATTTTGAGTTATCAGAAGCAGCCATAACGTTTTAACGTGAAGTTCTTTCTCGACCGGATCTAAAGTTTTGACGCATACCGCTTTT
Source organism: Diorhabda sublineata (assembly GCF_026230105.1). NCBI lineage: Eukaryota > Metazoa > Arthropoda > Insecta > Coleoptera > Chrysomelidae > Diorhabda > Diorhabda sublineata. The sequence goes on along the minus strand of NC_079474.1, from coordinate 5,389,666 downwards.
TATAAAGAATTTAATTTGGTTACATATCCGCCTATTTTCAGCTTTTTCGGTATAGTAATACTTTATTTTTTAGGTTTGAGGTTCAAGAAACGACCTTTTTTGGCGTATTTTCTAGAAACAATGAAAGAATCATACGAGATAGTAATTTATACAGCTGAACAAGGAGTTACTGTTTTTCCCCTAATTGAAGCCATAGATCCGGAAAATATCATAGCTTATAAGTTGGTAATTTATCGTTTTTTGCAATTTGTCGTTTGTCACTTTCACTGAAAATGATTCTGAAATCACTGAGTGATTATTACGGTACAGATATTTTGAATATAGCGATAAATCAACATAAACTTACAACAAAATGATATTTTTGATCCTCCAGACCAGGGTTTCTAAACCTTAGGTTGGACATTTGACATTTGAAAATTTTTCATTTTTAAGGTAAGAGACGCAACAAAATTCGTTGGCGGCTATTACATCAAACGTCTTGAAAATATCAACAGAGATCTAAGAAAAGTCATTTGTATAGATTGGAACCTCAACTGTGTCAGATTGAATTGTGCTAACTTACTAAAAGTCAAAAGATGGAATGGAAACGACGACGATACCGCTTTAGTAGATTTAGCGTCGTTGTTGAAAGCAATCGCAGACAACGGTATAGAAGATGTGCGAGAAGTTTTGATATACTATAGTAAGTATGACGACCCCGTTGGAGCGTTTAGAGAAAAAGAGAAGCGACTCATTGAAGAACTAGAGGCGCACGCAGCTGCGAATAGGAATAGACGTCGTGTACCTAGATTTTGGATAGCGAGATTGTTTAGTAAAAGACCCGTTCAATCCTAATTGTCGATTTATTTTGTTTTATAAGGAAGTGAATCCCTAATTTACTCACAATATTACAATAAAACATTTTTTCGTCGGTGGTAATCCTCGACTTCTTATTCTGCATTTTCGTTTCTAAATTCATTCTCATTAAAATTTTCTTCGTCTTGTCTATACTGGATCACAGTAAGATTTCAGATATGTTTTCTTTGCTAGTGAGCATATATTAAGATTCGTGATACTAATTAGGATACTATCAGTTTCACCTGTATGTGTGTAACTGACTCTTCGGCTTAGATTTCGCCCTACTTTGAGCGATCAGGTTTGATCAAACTCTATACTTGTCAAAAACTGACGATGAAATAATTTGACAAATTATTCTGATTAGATTCATTAATTTCTTCTCATGTCCTTTACATTAGAGAAAAAAATAGAACTAGTGGTCGAGGTACGTAAGTACGCAGTCCCAGATTTACAAAATAAAGATGCAACCATCAACATATCTATACTAAAGACGCATTTAAAATAAGAAACAAATAAATACAGTTTAAGAGCACTGGGAGAGAGCTTTTAGAATTATACTAAAGATTCAAAAAAAGGATGTTTTACTTAGTACTGACGAGTGAAACTATGAAAATAAACACCGAGTCCTAAATTTCGATATCATCTTTTTGAACAAGTTGGATGAATAGGGAGAAGGAGTATGAAGGAAAAGGGAGACCTAACCCGGACTAGGAATCTGCCAAGAATTATTTTCTTTTTAGTTTGATTATTGCTAAATACATGCTTTTCAGTTTTTTCAAACTACAATTTATTTTATCAAAAATTTTAATCTGGGTACACCGTCTGCATGTTCTACTGTAGACCAGTGTGTTTTACATTTAAGTTCACGTCACGAACTATTCCGTATGTCAGATGATACTGCAGAATCAGCAAATGCATCCACCAAATTCCAAATTGTTATGAATTTGCCTTGGGGTCAACTCTTTTAAGTCCAAGTGTAAATACACCAGAGATAGTACAAAGGAATCAGCCTAGGTATTCTGACAAGATTAAGACTCTGAAAGTCTAATGGGTCCTTTTTTATTTTTTATTTTATAATCTATTCTTTTCAACTTACAAATTCTAATAAACTCTTCAAGCTATGAATGTTCTAAACCATCAAAATTGTAGTTTTTATAGCTTTTCAATGTGGTTATGTACCGGAAACTAACTTCTCTAATTTTATAGTACAGTGAATATGATTCAATTCAATCTTAGACGAAATTATTATATATACAGGGTGTCCCACGACAAGTTAAAACTATCTGTATATGGAAAAATACTTATAGTAAAATCATGAAAATTTCTACGTTTGGGTTTTCGAATACGATCTTTTTAACTAAAATATTGCCATATACAGATAGTTTTAACACGCCCTGGGTCACTCTCTATAGTTCAACTTTTAATCGAAGACATCAAGTGGGGATGTGGAACTATTCATTTGAAATCATTTGTTTCGACTTTTTGGTGTGTTCATAAATTTTGTGTCTGTTGGAGGATGACCCAAAGGTATGTAATGGTCGCTTTAATGGTGGTAAACATTATTCTCCTGGATGATATTGAAGAACTGAAATAACTCATCAATTATCCCCCAAATACTGAAGAGAAAACAATTGGATCACAAAGAATTTTAACAGATTGAAAAATGGGATATCAATACTGGATTATGACAGTAACCTGAACAGTTTAAATAAGAGACAACAACATACGATCACAATTCAAACCCAAGACTTTAACTTGGAGACTTGGAGATACAAGTAGTTGATAAGAGCAGTAACCCAAAAATTTGACAAAAGAAGAATAAAAAACTATGAACTAAGCTTTCAATATATTCACAGTACCTTAGCATGATAATGTGTATTCTAATTTTTCACAAAAGCTTCTGCCCACCCTATAATCTATTAATTAAATTTCAAAATAATACACTTTAGCAAGCGAGGGTCGAAACTTTGTTACAAACAAAAAATAATAGTGTCCGTTATTTGTTTACTTTATACGAGTGCGTCTATATATTTTATCGGTGCTACAAGTTGAAACTTGCAAGTACCGGTTGATTTATTAATTTTTCTTTAACTTTGAATTATCTTTTCGGTGTTTATGATTGTGGTTTAGTACCAATCAGCACTGTGAGATGCAATAACGTACTGTGATTTATACTTTTTGTACCAAGACATCTGTTTGTGAAGTTGGTATTCGCAAGTCTTCATAGTCTAGGCAGAAGTAGCTATACCATTGCCGTCGAATTGAAAAATACATCGATGTACCGTGGACTCCAACGTGAATAAATATACATCCACCAGGTGCTTTATGAGCCATCATGGCAACCTCAAAAAATCACAACCGCTGAAGATAAACGTATTGTATTGATCAGTGAACGTGATTGACAACTCAAAGACCTAGAGATATCAGCACGGAACAATGAATCTAGAAATCTAACTTTGAGTAATTTTACAGTGAAAAGTAGATTGAGAGAAGTTGGCCTTTTTGGAAGTTTGAATGTTTGTACGCAGGACTAAGCAAGACGGTTGTTAGATCCAGGTGTAATCCCCACTGTAAAACACGGCAGAGACTCGATTATAATTTGGGGAGAGCTGATAAAAATTGCAGGGATTTTGAAGAAACACGGCTATAAAAAATACTGAAGAAAAATGTAGAATGTCCTTATCAGCGCCTGATCGTCAGAAAATTTGGGTTACAATGTGCTAGATCATAAAAATTGGACGAATGTAGAGTGGAAGGGAGTTTTATGGAGTGATGAGTCAAAGTTTGAGGTTTATGGATCGAAGAGAAGAGTGCCTGCCCAGGTCAAAGGAAAAACGGATGTTAGATTCATGTGTAATCTGATTGTCAAACAAATCAGAGATTTGGTGCTGAATTGGGAATGTTTTGAAGAAATGAGGCTATAAAAATATTTAAGGAAAATGTAGGACGTTTGGGCCAGCTCCTGATCGGCAGAACATTTATCTTCCAACATTACAACGAATCCAAGCATTCATTGAAGCTGTGTATAGACTAAGTAATCATTTGGCCATCAAAGTTGTCCGACCACAACCCGATTGAGTTGCTATGATACAAATGGGAAGGATGAGGTCAAAAAGCAATATCCTACTCTGACGTCACATTTTTGGAATATCCTGAAAAACGAATGAAGCCAAATAGACGACGATTATTTGTGAAAATTGTTACAGAGAATACCAATATACTGCTTCGAAATAATACATCGATGAATTAAAAATTTCAATAATCAACAGTCACAGACTGTACTTTTATTATTACTATATTCTTATCTATATATTTCTTAAAATATGAATATCAAAATCGATCGTATTGTTTTTATTGTTGTATCACGCAAACAAAAGGGTGGGCAAAAACATTTGTCCTTTAGTGTATATAATAATAGAATACAAATGCAAATATTGAAATTAGTTTTCCAATAAATATAATTTATATCTATTACATTTGTAACTGAGATTTGTTCAGTCAATCATTAGCCCTTAGCCCTTAAAAGCAATTTTTTCCCAATACGTTTTCTCTGTCACACAGACCTGGGTATAACAAACCCAACCGTTCACCCCAGCTAGGTCTTGTCGGTTTGTTAGCAGTATTCCATTAGTGGTTATTACTGAAGCCAATACATTGTATGGTAACTAGACTGTGAAATACCTAGTTTCTTGATATATGGTAGACACAAGGGGTATGAAAACTCAAATTTATCTCTCTTTGAATCCTCTATAAACTTTATTTTTAGAAAATGTGATCAAGTGAATACCACAGAGCGAAACCTTGTATGAAATTAACGTATTTTTACATTATTTCATAATGAATTTAATGTAATCTTCAGTAGTGGAAATATTACTCCCATCTCCCCTATTTCTAAGATTTGTATTATTTCATTCTTCAACTACGTAATACATTTTGTAGATGCCGTAAAAATATTTGAAATTCAATCAAGATGTACCGTTTTATGATGTTATCAAATTAAAAAACGTCTTTGGAATAGTTTTGAATATGAATATTTATGAGTTGAAAAAAATAGCTGTATATTCTGCAAAAACAGAACGGTTCATATGAGTACAAACAGTAATTAATCATTTAATATAATTAGTTATTAGGTTTTTTCTATAATGTTGAAAAATAGTCGGCCCAATTCTTCAAAGCATGATATTTTTAAATGGTCTAATTATCAGCTTAGATAAAGTAATCGTTTTAAAACAATTACTAAAATTTTGCGTTTTTGATATGCCAATATTGAGATTTTAATTCCTTTTTTATACGTTGTTGTTATTTTAACTAAAATAAAAACGGTTAAGTTACTCTATCATGTAACTGATAGCTCAGCAACAATATTCATATAAATCAACCCAAAATTTCTGTCAACTCAGTAGAAATAATCGTTATGACTAATATTCCAAAAGTCGGCTTTTTACGAATTGGCAATTAAAAAAGGATATTTAACTTTGTAATAACAACTATTCCGTTCTTTGAAATAATTCGCCAATACACAAACACCCTAGCACTTGAATTATCAGGTTTATTTCCAATTAACATAAATATCCCCCCTGCTTGGACAATCCATTTTCCCACCATACCATTTTCTATACTCTATACTCCGACTCATTTTAAAGACCTTATGGCGGAGGAGCTGCAGAATAACATTCACACTGGAGAACTCTATACCATATTGCAGGCCCCAATCAATACAATAAAACAGCCATGATTACAAACAGAGTTCAACACAAACCATTCAACAACTTTTTCCTATACACCTAATAGGTATCCTTGTTAAAATTCAATTACACCTTATCCACCAATCCAAGGCAAACGGACCAAATATTTGGGTCCTCACAAAGCAGAACAAATGTGCAAAAGAAGCAGAAGATAACAACGAAGCAACAATTGTACGCGAAGTGATAATAAACGTCTATAAAGGGACAATCAAAACAAAAGTTCAGTGGAACAGATCGCAGTCGATACTAAAATCTATGAAACCATCCGTTCAACCATACAAAAACAGTATTAAGAATCGTACGGACCAAATAAAAATCGATCGTTTAAGGCTAGACACACTAAAGTGACACACTTATATCTATTTAATCGAGAAAATCCACCAATATGTGAAACTTATAATGAGAATCTAAACACTTATTGTTGAACTGTCAAAAGTACAAAAACGAAAGACTAGCAACTATAACACCATAATTTCTCTACTTAACAATTATAATACCGCAAACTTAATCAAATATCTAAAAGGCACTCAACTCAATAAATTGTTAACAACTGACATGCCGCTAATAATCTTTGAAGTGGATGCCAGAATAAAATATATAAAAAAACAAATTTTAACAATATGCTTAGCAAAACTCTTGATAAAATTATTGATATGCTGGCTGAATTTTTCGCAGGATCACTTGGATTTCATATAGATAGGTACATAATTATGAGGTTCACAAAAATGACATGATATTTGGTCTAATAACTGGGTATCTTCTCAACTAAATTATAAGAAACTTTATAAACTGATTTATAATAGAATGTTTTTTTTTGAGAACGGCTATAGATATTAAATAGAAAATTCCTAACCAGCTTGAAAATCAACGTTTTGGTTATAAATTACAATCCCCAGGGCAACACACAAATAAAAAATTATCCATAACAAACCTCAGAAAGAAAAATTAAATACACTAGAAACCAAAACAACCCAGACGAACTTTTGAAAAATTCTAACTGGAGCCCAGAGTTGTACCTGATATTCTACAGCCGCAATTATTAACAAACAAATAAAAAATTACTAATGTTATAACGATTGATTGTTTCTAAAACATATATTTACAGTAACGTCATAATTTTCATTCCTGTGAATAATAGCCATCATTATAATATTGCTTCATAATATACTTTTCTGTATCATATATTGGATTACATTTTATCTTTCAAAAAAGTGGATTAAATGAGTACAGTTTAAACCCTAAAGAGCAATGAATAGCTCAGTTTTAGATTTAGAGTCCGATCGAATATCAATAACCTGCGAACTGAATAGTAAACAGCTTATCCAAGTTCGCATCACAATATTTAATTTCCAGTATCAGTGCATCATTTAAAAGTATAGATAAACAACAACATTACAGAAAAAATTAATCCCTTAGAATTCCTAAATAAAACCGTTTTCTAAATCATGTAATACCGAGTAAACAATGAACGTAAATATTATACATAATTCGAAATATTTTGTGGCTAAATAGTTGAAAAGATATGGCAACATCTATCAACAGACGCTCCAAAATTGATTTTAACTCTTTTGAACCGAATTTGTAAACAATTTTTTTGAAAAATAGTTATCAGACTACACTATACAAAATTGCTGAACTGTTTGCCATTCTAGAATCACTTAAGGAGTATCAGAAAATTGGATTCAAGAATTTCCTTATAATAACAGATTTCCAAAGTTCACTAACGGCAATCTGCCAACAATATCCCAACCATTCTATTGCCATTCATATTAAGAAAGAGTTAGCTACTTGCAAAAACAACAAGATAAATGTCAATTTCATATTGGTTCCATCCCACAACGCAATAGAGGGAAATGAAAGAGTAGATGGATTAGCAAAAATGCATACAACAACGAGCAATCAGTAAAGAGTAACTATAAAGAACATATCGATTTCAAAGCATTTTTTAAGTAGATAATCTAAGAAAAATGACAAGGAAAAGCAAATCATAACCAACACGAATTGACTGTTTAAAATATGACAATAAACGAAAAATTAACAACTACCACATTCACTGGAGAAGCTACTTCAAGTAGACCCAAAGAAACTTATGAACTACCTGAAATACTGCAAACTAAATCTAGATTTAAGGATCGAATGTATTGAATCTCAATTACTCGCTAATAAACTTGTGTGGTTGATGCGTAAAAAAAGTTTAACAATGAGACGTAAAAGAATGTGTAAGAAAATTGGAGGTACCCTTCTAGAGTCTTGGTTCAAAGAAAAACTGATACTAGCACTATATGCAAACAGTGTAATTGTATTAGAAAACGCCTTGTATCATTAAAAAAACTCGTAAAATTCCAACCAAATATTCTTCTAAAAGCAGATATACAGGAGCTTCTACTTAAACAAGATTTATATTTCAAAAAGCATTATACAGAAGCTGATTTAAGCGACAGCTATTCTGAGGAAAATGAATGTGATGCTAGTGATTTAGAATAATTGTATTATAGTGTATGTTTTATAAATGTAGATCTCAGGGGAAAAACTAGGCAAGTTATAATTTCATAATTTTACAGTAAACTGTCATAGCTATGCAGTTAAAAAGTTCTCTAGTATGATTTTACTGTTATAAAATATTTACTGTATTATATTGTTAGAAACAAGTCTACGACTTGGTCCGTGAAGCCGGGCCTGTCTGGTTATAATGGAATTATATAATTGACGAATACGCCGAATCGTTTGATATTTGTCTGCCTTTGATGCCTTTGACACACAAACAACATATTCATCTTTGTATTTAATTTTAGTGAAATCATCTTCGCTTATTATATTAAGTACAACTCTGTACAATTCTTAATGATGGGTTCCTTATCTACGTTTGTCAGCCGATTATGGGTTTAAAAAGTACTGAAATCAATTTTTTTTCAAAAAACTATTGTCATTGTATTTATCCATACGAATAAGTATTTTTCATTCATCGATCATGGGCTACATTTCACTTTTCCACATTTAACAAGCATCACAAGTTGTTTTTACACATATTAAACTGAAATACCCACAACATAATTAAATATCATACAATTATGTAAATAAAATGAATATTTATGGGTAATAGAATCAAGACAAATAACTATCACCAAGTCTACATTAACCAGAGGGCTTCTGGAGGCGGTAGTGGTAAGCGAGGAAGTCGAAGAGTAGGTCACTAGGTCATGTGTACCGCCTTGCAGATGTTAACCAAACCGATCCAACAAATCGGACCGCAGACGCGATGTAAATATATCTATGCCCAAATATGATAGATACAGAATGTTCTTTAAAAGTAACAGTTATTTGTAATAAACAAAATAATAAAGTATTTTCACCCTATAATTTTTTTTTTGAAAATTGATTGTTCCACATTTTTTGATATACCAGGAATAAATCAAAGTGGTTTTTACTTAGCTTTTATTATTATATTATATCTTAATACCACAACATCAGTAAATATACACGATGCCAAGAAATTATCGCATCATCAGTGCCGGATTTCGCTTTTAGGCGCTTTTGGGTCCAATAATTTTTTCCGCCCCTTAGTCTGGTTAAATTTATTGCTTGCATTATGGACAAAATGGAAAAAAAATTACTCACACTATCCTTTATTGTTCATATATAAACATAATTATTTAAAATAAAAAAGTAAACTTTTATTTTGAAAATTACTATAGGCGAAGCCATATATGTTTTCGTAAACATTTTACTAAAGCAGTACAAATCAATATATGACTTCGTATACATCAATGAAATTATGAAATTAGGTCTTAAAAATATCTTCAGAGCAATTTCTATTAACATTGTAACATAAAATACCTTAAGTTTTCCACATTTCGTGAAAGAACGAAATTTTGACGAATTTTGACGTAATTGTCGATTTTGTTTCCACTCAGAGGAATTGATCTACATTATCTAAGTGCACAGAATCCAGAGGTTAGTCTTTATGTCTGTCGGGAGGTTTTCTTGACTTTTTACTAGATACTGTTGAATCTGGTAAGTTTTTGGAATTATGACTCGACTTGATAGAGAACAGGTGGTGTTCCATGAGCATTTGACGAGCAGTGTCATCTACTCTTGCTCTACTGAACACACTGTTTACACTACCACACCACCGACACTCACAAGTACACTGTCTAACCCTCCTCTCGTCGTCAGAGACTAAAGGTAAACTAAACCATAATAACTTGTATAATCTACTACAGATCTATATCAATTTTGACAATGCTTAAATTTTTTGGGCCATTTGAACTACTACATGATTCTTTGGCTCTAATTCCAAGATTATCAAAGAATAATCAATCTTTTTAGTAATTTTATTAACAACAAAAAAAATATTGAAATTATTGAGCCAATTTTCTGTCTTGTCAGATTCCACAAATTATTAATTTTCCCTCAAAATTTGAGGTCGAAATATCAAGATTTGATCATTTGATGACCTTACTACAGCTTTATATAAGTTTTGACTTTTCAATATTTTTTGAGTCATTTGAACTACTACAAGATGAAAATTAATTTGTTTTAATTTTAATGTCAAAGTTTAATATTTTTACAGTCGTTTAATTAACAACAAACAAAATATTGAAATTATTTACCTATTTTTCTGATAGATATTCTACAAACTATCAATTTTCTCCCCAATGAACTTTCTCCGCGAAAACTGATTCCAGCAGGAAACTAAATTGTAGAGTAGGCTATAAAAAATTGGCCCTTTGTCCCTGTTTAAGCTTTTCTTACATACAGCATTTTCAATGTGATCGGCAATACTCGATTTTTCGGTCCGCCCATATTTTGAATGAGCTATCTGCCCTTTAAACCAGAAATTAACGGATCTCTTAGTCTGCCCAATATACTTCACGTCACAATCACCGCAGCTAATTTCATATATACCACTCTTTTCCAAATTTGGTATTTTATTCTTAGGATTACCCAACAATTGTTTTGATATATTGTTGGATTTATAAACCAATTTGAAACCCACTCTATGAAATATTTCTTCGAATCCCTTTGTATAAACGGTATTGAGAGGAAACAGAGAAAATTTTTCTTGTTTTTCATTTTGAGTTTGGAAAAAAGTGGTTTCACATACAGATTCATTTTGGAACTCAATTCAATATATCCATCTATGAAGTTCATAAAATAATGGACAGTTACCATTTTTAGATACTTTAATAATTAGTGATAGGCTAGAATTTGATGTATTTAGGCAAAACACTGCTACGTGCAGGTACATCCCGGCTGATTCTTTTTATTGTATCCAACATAAGAAGGCCAGTCTCCATTTCCTGGTACATCGTTCAATTCACTTTCCACTTCACATCGAGAGATACAATAAGGAAAGTTCATTTATTGAGTAAGTGGCTGTACTCAACGGTTATGATAAAAGAATTGTAAATAAGTTAATTAACCGTCATAGGTTTAAGAAACCTCTGTTCAGTATGAATTTCACTAACGGTTCCAGAAAATCTAAATTACTCTTGCTCTAATTAGAGCTTTCCTTAAAACAATTCTCTCGTTTTGTTAAGTTACTCTTACTCTTACGAGCTGCAGCTACCTTTTTTTAAAGCTTTCTTGCTGCTACATATCTTCTTCTTAAAGCTGACAGTCTTAACAATATTTTTGTAATAAATAAATATTTATGCCTTCTTTATGGTATATTTCGCTGATTTCCAGTTCAAACTTTCTGCGTTAGAACCAACAGTTCCCATTTCTTTGCCTTAAAACCAAATCTGATTCTTATTCCTATGTCATAATCGGACGTAAGCGACCTTTTACTTCTACTAGTGTCGTGTTCTGCATTTACCACAGATACGAAGGATCTAAGATTTAATGATCCAAAAGTTTGTGAAGCTATGTATCATTTCAAGTACGATCCATACTCGTCACGAAGCTACACGATGGAAAGCGAATCGGAAAATGTAGATGGTACGCTCCTGTCTCCTCGCCTTCCCTCGGCTCGACTCTCTATCCTAATTGCATATGTGTTTCTAGTTCGAATAAAAGGACGTGTTGATGAAAAAAATTGAATAGCGCTTGAGATCGGATGAGTAAAGAATTATATATAGGTAGGTATAATTAAAATGATTTGTTCTACACTTTTTTTTATTTCTTGTGGATTGCAATAAGTTCTAAGTTGTATTATAGGTACATAGGAATTATTATCTAAAAAAAATCAATAATGGTGACATTTACAGGGCATCTGAGAAAGAAAAAAGCTTCCATTTTGTGGAATCGTATCGGGAGTCTCTAGGGGACGTCTCGCGAGACTTTGTACCTGAAACTAGCTTCGAATCTAAGGCGACTTAGTTAGCAAGCGACTACCCGACCATTCTACCTAAACTTCCTGAGATCAGTATCAGATGCCTCAAAAGAAAATTTTAAGAAAAGTAATTTATTAAAAAATATTTGTTACATATTTAAATGCATTGCTTGGGAATTTATTTCTTAAAAATGTAAACTGTTGCACTCATGGCATTCATTCCATCGAGCACTGAAATTACATATGACGGCTCGGCAGGTATTATCCACGAAGGCTGCCATTTTGTGACAAATATTTTGTGTTAATTGTGCCAGAGAAGTCTGTTTGTTAGCGTAAACTCTAGATTGACATTGACACAGAAACAATTCCATAGGTGTTAAATCCAGATTGCGTGGTGGTCAACTGATGTCAGATCTATCGAACGTGGGTGCAAGTTTGATGCAACAACACGTTTCCTGTTTACGTTTGCGACCGTTCTAGATGAAACTTGGACGCCCAGATTTTATCCAATATTAACCCGGTCCGATCTTCCAACTTTGCGACCCATTTTACAATCAGTCAAGCGCCTGGCGTATCATTTAAGTGACGAATATTGCGAATACTGCAGAATTCTCTACGCGCTATCGTCGCAGAATTACCGTTTTTCTGACTCTTGCGCACATAGAACGCACGATCCGCTATAGCGATCAAGTAGAGGAATACACTACCATCGACGACATGCTTGAATATTTCCGTGGGTGCTGTAAATTTAGGCAATATATATCAAGTAAATTTATGCTGGCAGACAGCCTGATTTCCAGTTCCAGCAGAGTTCATTGAAATGAAACAAAATGGTTTGTTTGCCAGTATTTTCAAATTTAGTGGAGAATGTGTTCTAGTTTCCTACAAAACGAAACGGTCGCTTAATGTTTTGGCAGTTTCTACCTTCCATAACAATGACAATATAGATGAGAGCACCGGAGCTTTAGACAAGCCCGAAATAATAACATTTTACAACTTGACAAAAGAGGGTGTTAATGTTGTAGATTAAATGAATGCCTCCTACTTAGTGTATAAGTTTTTTTTTAGAAAGAACTGGCACTGAGTTTGATGTAACCTCACTTTATTACCAGACAAAACCGCAAGGTCGAACTGATATGAAAAGAATTGCGGGTGCTGAATTGAATACTGAAGAAACAAATACCAGTCAGACAAAATCTGTGCTTTTTGTTCAATAAAAAAGAACAGAAAAATCAAAAAAATGTGTAGTACTTGTCCCATACTGTATACAGTTGCATAAAATGTGCTGATATTGATTAGCAAACTCTTTCTAGTAGTAAACAAATTTTTGTTTGCACATTTATAACTTTTTGTAAAAGTGTTAAGATATTATATTTTTGTTTTTTGTAATTTTTCAACTATATTCAAACAATTTATACATTTGGATTAAAAAATTTGGTTAGTATATAAACGATATCACAATATTTTCATAGAGAACACCACAAAATAGAATAAAATGTTCAAATACATCAATTCGCGGTAAAATTATTTAAATAAGGGACCGTGAAAGAAATTTTCATTAGAGAATTCTGGTGTGTAGGAAATTTTAGCGAATTTTCCCGGGTTAAGACACATTTTACATCAATGAACGAACTTATTTTTAAGATTTACACGCGGTTAGGAAGCAAATATTTAGGATTTTTCGCAATCCTATTTACGATTGTAAGATCAATTTACCACCCACTATAGGATGTTTGATTTATAATAATGTCCAGCTACGTGAAACACTTTTTACTTCTCGGATAAGGAAAATGAAACTACAAATTTATTTTTTGTAACAGTTTATTAAAATCGAGTAAATATAATATTTCAAAAATCATCAGTAGATATTAGTAAATACTTAGACTAAATATTTTACTTTCGGAAAAATGAACAAATAACTGACTATCGGTCGTATCGTTGACATATTTTCTTGATTACTGCTAATAGTCAGTCTCTGAACCACGTGATGATACAATAATTGGAGATGTATAGGATTTTTTGACTTATATATCTTCCACATCAATTCATTTATTTATACTTTTTATGCTAAAGTATTTAAATCAATTCTTGACGATTAATTTCAACACTTATTTCGCTTATGCAACAAATGTTTTTATATTTCTGTTTTGTACTATTAACAAATGATCTTGTATAATGTAGAGAATCATTTAAGTTTCTGCCATCATACTGATCGGAATTAAGTATAATAAATAGTAAATTTCAAAGAAATATCGATGCATTATTTTATAAATCTCATAATGTACTAATATATCGTCTCAGTTCTTCTTGCGTATCGAAAATCATGACATGAAATGGTGAACCTGGTACTAATTCCCCTGCCCATTTCACTTCAACTCTGTAATCTCCTGGTTCGGTTGGATCATACTAGAAACAAAAAATATGTTGAGTTCATACTTATACCACGAAATTGTTTGTGTCAATTTAGTTTAGTCAATTTAATGATGTACAGATGTATTTATCTATACGAGGATTGTTACTTAAGTTTTGAGATATAGCCGATGTGAATATGTCAAATCTACCATTGCCATCATAAACTTTGACATTTTTACTATTACATTCAGTATTGCATGAAAATTTGGCTGTCAAAAAGATTTGATTGATACCGCATAATTTGTCAATCGCTCAAAAAATCTCTTGTGGATCGGTACAAAGAAGAAAATGGTCGCGAATAACTGGATATATTGCCTCGAATCATTCTTCACCACGACAATGCAAGCTCTCACAAATCAGCTCAAATAAAAACGTGTTTGAACGTCATCCAACGTACAGTTCTTGTTTGGCACCCTCTCATTTCCGCGCATCACAAATAAATTGTGGAGTTAAGGTTTTTCTACACCTGAAGAAGTGGTTGATTCGTTCATATCACATGTTTTGGAGCTACCTTAATTGGTTCAAACGTATGTAAAAGTATAATGAATATTTTGAAAAACAATAACGCCATATTCAATTATGAATATTTGTCTATCTCAAAACTTAAGTGGCAACCCTCGTATATATAAAAATGAAGCCTTGTCCACTTTGTTGACGTTAATTCTTTTATATTATGTTTGTTATTATCAGGAGAAAGTTCTTTTGAAAGGAAAAATTAAGAAAACTGCGCCGACAATTAAAGAATAATTAATAGAGAAAAGGGGAAGTCTGAATTCCAATTGAATACTTGAGCTTGAGGCTTACCAACTAAAGATTAATAAAATTAGAAATGACAACGCCAAATAGCTCAACGCACGACGCATTTAATCGAGAGTTTAGACCTTGAAAACCAAGTTTTGTCTAAACAATTGCTTTATATTGGTAATGGAAAAATACCTGTTGACTTATCGGCTGGATCATAACACTTTACTAAACTTAGACCGAACTCGTCGAGAAGGTTTTTCAGAACATTGCTCAAAATTACAAAGATCATGTATGGTTGAGCGAAAGAGTTATTTTGTTTACAACAAACGTTGATGTCTGATTAAAAATGAATTTTCAGACCAAGATGATGCTATCAACTATCCAACGGAGCTTTCAAATTTGCTGGAATTGTCTGGATCAACTCTTCATAATCACCAATTAAAAATTGGATTGGTGATCATTATGTTGGGAAGTATAAATCAACCACGTCTCTGTAATGGCACCCAAATTGTGTTGCTTGAGTTGAAGGAATTAATGAATAACGTCATCGAAGCCACAATTTTGAAAGAAAAATACAAAGGCGAAGACGGCTAGCATTTGCAATGTCGATAAATAACTCTCAATAGCAGTCGCTAAGTGTTTGTGGCATTAATCTTGAAAGTCCATGTTTATCACATGGCTGGTTATATGTCGGAATACCAACAAAACAAAAAAAAAACAATAATAATATTTATAGGATAACGGCTGTAGGGTGTTATACTTACTTTGCACAATATTGTCCTATCCTTTTGACTCTCCCTTTGCATTTCTACTCTGAAAGCCCCCTTCGGACCTCTAACTCTTACTGTTAACTGACCTGCTCCTGCGCCTCTAGTATCACAGATGAACCTGGATTGGAAGGTCGCCAGTACACCGTGTTCTATACCAGGTCCATACACTCGTACCTTTTTAACAGAAAAATAAAAATTTTAATACTAATTTTTACGGTTGGTTAGTAGAAAATCAAGATTTATGGCCGTGACCACACTATTAGAATCAAATATCGAACACTTTTGATTAT
The DNA here is from genome assembly GCF_026230105.1 of Diorhabda sublineata. Taxonomy (NCBI): domain Eukaryota; kingdom Metazoa; phylum Arthropoda; class Insecta; order Coleoptera; family Chrysomelidae; genus Diorhabda; species Diorhabda sublineata. Next base: position 5,373,594 of record NC_079474.1, on the reverse strand, counting down.
ACTAAGCAACTTAGGTTCCTGAAGAGGATAATTTGGTTATCGAAACGCGTGTTAGATTGTGTGAGTATGCGATATGTGAGTTAAGATCATTATTACTAGCAAAACTTCAAATATGCGTTATTCGGAGAAAAACTGAGTCTTATTTTTTTTAAATTGCTAGTGACTACTGAAAATAGAGTTCAAAAAAGTTTCCCCCATACTTAATAACCTCAATCTTAGTCATGAAATATTAACCCAGTAACATACCCATAATTTTCAAAACCAAATAACGAAGACGGTTTCAAGGAAGAGCAAAGTTAACAAAACTTTAGTTATAATAAGGAGTTTCTCATGTAATACGAGGATGTCTCGATATCTAGTTAGCCTAACAAACAATAACTTATTAGAAGTGTAAGTGTAAAGTTTGACGTCAAAAAGTGAACCAGAGTTACGCAATTTATTAAAAGAAAAAAGATATTCCAAGTACCTGTATTTAAAAGGGTTAAAAGGTAAGCAGATTTACGAAGATATGCTTAATATCCTTGGTGATCAATGTCCTTCATATGCAACCGTGAAAAATTGGGCTGAAAGCTTCAAAAGAGATAAATTTTCCATTGAAGGCCAGCTTCTGTGTCAGTCCCCAAAAAATATCGATGCAGTTCATGACATGATTTTATCAGACCGTCGAATTGGACTAAAACGGATATCTGGAGCACTGAATATTTCATACGAACGCGTCCAACATATAGTTCACGTCAATTTGGACATAGAAAAATTGCTGCAAAATGGATCCCCAAATGTTTGAATGTTGACTAAAAGCGTGCAAGGGTAGAAGCATCGCGTTCGATCTGTACTCGATTTGAAAACGATGTAGACTTCTTAAACCAATTTGTTACTATAGATGAGACTTGAGTACATTTCCACGATCCAGAAACAAAGCAACAATCGATGGAATGGCGACACTCTGCTTCTCCTAAGAAGACCTAAGAAGTTTCGTGACCAAAAATCTGCTGGGAAAGTTCTTACTTCAGCTTTATGAGATTGCCATGGAGGAATCATGATTTTTTGGACAAGGATTGAATAATAACTGGAGATTACTATTCGACATTACTGACCACTGTACGAGAAAAAATTAAAGAGAAAAGACGCGGAAAGCTATCCAAAGGTGTTTTGTTTTTGCAGGACAACGCCCCTGTACACAAATCTCATGCTGCCATGCAAACAAATCTTGATTTGGGGTTTGAATTACTAGAACAGCCCCCTTATTCACCAGATTTAGCTCCGTCCGACTATCATCTCTTTCCTCATCTGAAAAAAAGTTTAAAAGGTCGTAAATTTTCTTCCAACGAGGAGATAATAAAAGCCGTGATACTCTGATTCGCAGAAGAAAGATTTTTTTGAAAGTCTAGAGACGTTGGAGGTTCACTGTAATAAATGTATCCAATTAAGAGAAGAATATGTTGAGTAATAAAATATTATGACATAGAAATTTTGTTTGGTTCTATAGTAGGCTAAGAATTTTTCAATATATCCTTGTATGTCACAATCTGACAGATAGATTAATATTAGTAAAAACTGCTCACTACGAACGAATGTTTGTAGGTGAAAATTCTGCATTTTCAGTCGTTTTGTGTGTTTATAATCAATCATTAAAGATCTAGAAAGCTAACAAGTAATAGTATATTACACAGCGAGGTGGAAATAATTCCATTACTGTCGATCAGATATAGTTAATCAATACGCGAAGCCGGAAATTATTATAAACGTTGACGCCGAGAGCTCTGATTCAGAATTCGACAGCGACTAGAGTAGAGACTCCATAAAAGCATATTACAAGTGCCAAGATAGTATATTTTAGTACTGCCAGCATTAAGGAAGTGAGAAATTGGGAATAGTGCACATAAATCCTTGGTCCATCTGCAACAAGCTCTCGAGTCAACAGAGATAGAGACCAATTCAACAGAATTATCATGGAGGTAGCCTACGCTTGAATACAGACATAAATTAGGTTAATATCAACGAAGAACTCGCGATATTGATAATTTTTCGCAAAAATACATTCCCATAAACTTCTCTTCAACTCTGAGAATATAAAAAAGTATTTCTTGCAACTCGTAGAAAAATCAAACAATTTGTACTGTTTCGTGAATATATTAGAAAAAATACTCCAGTTTGATCTTGATACACCTTTTGTAATATATTCCTCATTAATTTTCATGGACGGAATAATATAATAAACTAAGCTTACTTTTGTGGGATCTGGTGCTCCCGCAACTCTTAACGTGAAAGGTGATCCGGGAACGTGCTGGCCTGCATATTTGATTGTTAGAGCATGTTTACCAGCTTCTTGTGGCTTAACGTTCAATGTAAAAGTTGCATCTCCGTGATCGTACAATTCACAATAGGCTACTTTTCGAGGTCCCGTACAATGAGCTGTTAACTCACCAGGACCTGCTCTTCTTGTGTCTATCCAAGATCTAATTTCACGACCTACCACACCCTGTCGAAGACCTTCTCCGGAACAAAGTACCTGAAAATGTGTAATATGTGAAAATGACAACAACAAATTAGTATAATTTCAATTAGATGTTCATTAAAACTTAATTTAATATTTGTGTTTGTTTGACCAATATTTATAAATATGATTAGAAGTAATACTATTTTTTCGTATTACCTTAGAGGCGTCCGCTCCTCCTTTAGCCTCTACTACCAGAGGACAACCTTTTACGGGTCTCCCAGCCCAAAGAACGGATAATAAGTAATTTCCAGGAACGTTAACGGTATAGGCTGCCTTCCAAATCTTGTCTCCTGCTAAACTGATCATAACTGGTACAGGTATATTGCTATCAGCTGCGTGGAGAGTTACTTCTGGGTTTCCTGAACATAAATTAAAATATAGATAAGAAAGTGGATAGCAAAAAATTTTGTGTTAAAAGGAAAATGAAAAGTTGCGATAGAAATTTTCTGTTGTAAATGTGGAAACTTGTCGAAATAAGATAGATAGAATCATTTCAGTAATCGTTCCAACGATAAAGGGTAACCTAAAACTGCTTTAGCACATCAAAAAACATAATTTTTGTTATTGCAGGGATCTAGCATGTCAAAGTAATAGTTCTACTAATCAAACTATTATTTTGAAACTGTTGATGTTGATATAAAAGGTGGTCCAACCATAATGCTAATTGTGTGTAATACCTCGGCGTCAATTTGGTATTCTTTGTTCCAGTTTTTATAATATTCAACTTGGAGAAGTACACGTATTTAAATATTTTGGTCAGGACGACGACCAAATATGGAAGAATTGTACGCATATTTTGCCAACTTGGCTCTATAGGAGAAGTAAAAACAGGTGTGCTTGCTGACCCAGTTCGTTCCCGGCAAAAAATTTATCGCGAATCACTCTATTCGGATATTTAGATGAGTAGAGGCTTTTTTTATTGATACGAAATGATATAATTAATATAATAAACGTACCTATGCTAGCTTTAGATCCATCAATTGTTAACACTGCAGGTTCCCCACACTGTGCATGTGCTAATCCTCTTCCCGTCAAAACCACCTGATCTCCAAGACAAACAATACTAGTCGGTGCATCTAATAAAGGAAAACTGCCGAATCTAATGTCAAATTCGTGTTCACCGGGACTAAGTCCTTCACCAGATAAATCGAACCGTATCCTGGAGTTCGATTTTTCTGGATTGATTTTTCTCCCAGCAATTTTACATTCTAAATTCCCGGGGCCTGCATTAGAAGTATCGAAAGCTAATTTTGCTGGGAGTTTAATACGTCCAGAATCATCTAAGTATTGATTCCAACCTCCTATCAATCTCACAGCTGATGGATCAACTATATTCGGTCTAAAAGGAGAACCAGGAAGCTGGAAAATGTGAAAAACTATATTTATAATATCTCATTATAATCGTATGTTGATACTTACATCGTTGGGTCCAATACTGATAACAATATCATAAGTTCCAACCCATTTAGGTACATAATGAACTTGATGTTCTCCCGGTTTGTGAGTTTGTATTTGCGCATCAACATTTCCTTCTACAGCTTCTACGGATACTTTCGGTTGTAAAACGCTGCTAACAGTAAAACTACAACGTTCACCAACTCTACCGATTTCTAATCCTTTTCCTACTGCTCTAGGCGGTGGTGTCGGTCCAACGGGACCTACTCCTAGCGCTAAAGGAGATCCTTTGAGTATAACACCTCCATACGTTACGGACACTTGATACAGACCTGCTAATGTAGGCAGAAACATTACCTAGAAAAACAATATGCCACTACTACAATTTATTCTGTTACCTACATATATATTAATTCATTTATTCGTTTCTTGATTTGATTGATCCGATTGTTTCGATTGATCCATTGAATTACTAATGGATTCTTGTCATCGAGTCATTGATACTGTCAAGATAATTTGAAAAGCATGCTTGGAGGTTCATGTTAAAAAGGAGCGTGGAGTTTAGAAATGTGTTGGCTGCTTGAAAAAAATTCTATTTAGTCAATATACGACAAAATACAAAGACTTCAGAATAAAGTATCAAGGAATATAGTCAACGCTCCTTTGTACTATAGAAATAGCTACATGCATTGGGGCTTGATAATAGATATTGTTGAATAGACTACTATCAAATGTGTAAGAAATTATGAACAAAGTCGTGAATATTGAGGCTATCCAACTCCTGGACAACCACGATTTGGTAAGAAGTCAGCAAATTATTGAGTTAGTGTGAGTGAAAGTTGTGGTACTCTACTGAATGTAGAAGAATATTTTTTAATAAACAGTTAGATTGTAGAAGATGACAAAACTATTATCTATACTGACGATGCGTTATTCTGTCATCCAATTCGTTCATAGTACTCCATTTTTTGAACTCGTTTGTGAGATCAGTTTGTTGATAATTATTTCGTCGCTGCAAAAAATGTTGTAACGCTGAAAGCTCTAAAATATTTTATGATTCATCATCATTTTTTTTGTCATTAAGTTTATCCAGAACCCTCTATTATTCGAGCGTGTTTCAAATTTGTTTAATTTGATATTAGTTCATAAGATCTTTCTTTTCAAAATTCTATTTTTCTATGAATTTCTTTGATATCGCTCAAATCTCTACGATACGAGGGTTGCTACTAAGTTTTCAGATAGAAAAATAGAAGAAAATATTTATATTCTCCATTATTTTGTATGCATTCGAGCCAATATGTCGAAATATCAAACGTTCCTTCAGGAGTAGAAAAACGTTGACGTCGCAATTTATTTTTGATCTGCAAAATAAGAAGAAATCATTAGGTGCCAAACAAGGACTTGAATGTTCAAAAACGTTTTTACTTGAACTGATGTTTGAGAGCTTTCATTGTCATGGTGGATAATGATTCTTCTTCTGTAATTGGTACTTGTAGAAAAAAATTTTGCCCCAATTTAACGGTGGTGACATATCCAGTTATTTGAAGCATTTGCTGTCACGATCTTATAGACGTCTTTTGAGGCAACGCGATTGAATTTTCTCGGCATTTTTTAGCACCAATCGACAAGAGCTTTCTTTAAGCGATTGTTAAATTTGCGGTATGTATCGCGAACAAATCTTTTTGACAATCAAATGCTCTTGCAATATTGAATGTATGCAAGTGGAGCTATTGCCCAAGTATGCCTCAATCTCACGGTATTTCAAGGATGATTTTGCAATATCAGTTTGCGTACAGCATCGATGTTTTCTGGCACATCAGATTTTGGACGGTCTTTACGAAATGCGACTACGATTGAGTACCAGCGAAACACGGTGGCTTAAGATGGTTATTTATCACCAAAAGTCTAAACGAGTTGATCGGCAGATTGCTGTTGGTTTAATCCACGTCGAAAGTCACAAAAATGTTGGTTATTTAATTCCATTTCTTAGCCAATTTAGAATGTTTCAAGTATTTGTAAATAACTCAAATAACACTCAACACATGTTCTGAGTCCGTGCACCATTAAAAATATCAAATTTTATTACGGAAATGTCAGATTTGACATATTCACTTCGGTGTTGCCAGGTCTTTCAGTTACTTGTATTGATATTTTATTCAATAGAGCAAAGGTCGATCTTTTTCAATATATTTCCGGACCAACCTTTTTCTAGTTTTCTCATATTTTCGCAGCTACTGAAAACGAATATCACATTTACTTCTTATTCCAAAATTGGGGGAACAAGGTCGAACTTGACTTCTTCGTCGCTTTAGTAATGATAAGAGATTGCACAGATTTAAAATAATTTCTACTAACGCTTAGAATTTCCAATGTATTACATAAAATTTCAAATGAATATTACCTGTACAGTGTTTTCATCAATTTCGATTTTTTCCACAGATAACGTTTGATTCATTGGATTAGTCACTTGAACTTCCAACTCAGCGACACCGGAATTTTTGGTAGAAACTGTAATAAATCATGTGTTAAATATGAGGTACCATACAATAAAAAAATAACAGCAAATAAATAAGACAAATCGTGCATATTTATATATCAGAGCTGCTTAATCTTATAACCACGAGTCGAACTATGAACTATAGGACGAATTCAAAATGGTCCGAGTAAGTAAATTGGGGATTTCCAAATGAACTTCGAGTATAACAAACCGGCGTTCATGTGTTTCATAGACCTGGAAAAAGCATATGACCAAATACAACTGAAGGACGTGGTATACAATCTATACAACGGGCAAATCCCATCATAAAAACCATCGAAAACATTCACCAGAGAAACAAAATTAAGTGCAAACTTTTTGCAACCCATTGTATAAAAAAATTAAATGATTCTCACCATTGAAATATACTTTCTCTCCGACGTTTCCTTGCGACGTAGGAACGTCAGTGATTCTGACGTTATCGGCATCGAAGGCTTGACAAGTGAATGGACTACCAACAAGATGTTTTCCTTGATGCAAAACCTCGACTTTATGTGGACCAATTTCACGAGCGGTGAATTCTGCTTGAAGTTTACCAGTTTTTGTTTGATAGCATCTCACCGGTACTGCCGATCCCGTCGGACCGCTTACGACGACATCGAATTCTCTAGCTGATCTACCTTGAGTTTCAATTTGAAAAGAGTTCACCTTGCCCACTTTAGCTTGATACAGACCTAAAGTGAAATATTATAAATAGAAAGAGCCTCTACAAACGCCTATATGATAATTACCAAGTCCTCCTGCCCAAGGTTCGCTTCCTGGTCCTTTTACGGGTATTTCTAAGGCTCCGAATTTGGGAACTCCGTTGTAAAATAAGATGATACGATGCGGCGCAGCTTGTACGGGATGGAAAACTACTTCCCACATGTTGGGATTTGTAGGACTTTGTCTTACGCTATGTGAGACATCTCGATTACCGACCTGAAACATATGAAATAGTTTTGATACAAAATTTTGTAGTTTGTAGCTGCCATTCTTTAATTGTATTATTATAAATACAATTAAAGAATGGCTTTATAAACAAAAAAAATTGACACTTTTGGGGAGAACGCTATGCCGTTTAACCTAACCTTAAACGGTCATGGCATCATATATGATACCATCTGTTAAATAATTTCGTTGTGAATGTGTTGGTCCAACGAAAGTTATATCGACATTTCTCAACAAAAACCTTCAATAGCTCACATCTCATCTCAGCTCATGTACTAACAATATGGAGTTTTTTGAAATACGGTAAATTGTCTCAGCTTCTGTATTGAATGCAATTATGGAAAATGGAACTATAGATTCTCATGGAAAAGAAAAACAAACCAGGAAATGAAGAACCTGTATGATAAGACAGAGGAGTTCTGGACTGGAAGGCGAAGCTGGCGAAGACAAGCAATAGAAAAGAATGGAAGAAAATTATCATTAGATTCTTTTAGATATGTATCACCATTTCCTTCTAATTGCGCTTTCCTAGTTAAAGTCGAAAATATTCTATTTTTGAATAAGTCTGATAAAACTAGAAGTGAAAATATTTACTTTGGAGTATGATGATTATTAGTAGAAGTAACACAATCATATGAAGTAAATCATAGCATAGAATATGGAAACACATTATCAACTCACCTTAACGGTAGCAGTCAGTTTACCAGGTCCAACTCTAGTCAAATTTATTCCAATGGCAGATGGACGATGGCACGTTGCTTCAGGCGCATTTATAACATCAATTTTAGTCGTATCGAATACGTGGAATGTTCTTGTTGCTACTATTTCATTATCTCGTAAAATATTTACTCTATATGTACCTGACAAAAAAAAATTTTTTATTGTTTTCAAATATCTTCTTAATTTTGAATATGTTCGAATGTTTAAAAAAGGAAAATATTCAGCAATCTGATAATGCAATTATAATAAGAATTGCTGAATTAACTGGAGTAAATAAATTTTTCATTTATCGAGTAGTCACGAAAGGGGTTGCTGTGGATCATTCAAAGAACCGAAAGACATTAGAAGTGATATAGCAAAAGGTAGCAGATTATCCAGTATACAATTGTCAGCCTGTGGTTTTAAACACAAAAAACTGAATAAACGGATGCCAATAATCGAATCGTCAAGGATCGTTCGATGGCGACAAGATTATTTGCGTCAGATAAAAGACTACCAAAGTTCTAATGGACACATAATTCATCTAGATGAAATATGGTTTGACAATCACGATGTAATAAATTTTGGTTGGGTTAACAATAGTAAAAATTGCTGTTTGAATGGGCCATATTCTAAAGGGAAACGTATTATGATAGTTCATGCTAGAAGCAGTTCCAGAACTGAGTAAAGAGGTTGTAGAAATCGTTAAAAAAGGTCAAAAACTGTGTTAAATATGTTATCAAAGAAGATGAGTATACCTCTTTATAACTCATCATAATTCAATCAAATGATGACTCTAGTTTTGATGACGCTGACTACCATGATTATTTATAAAGATACTTTGGAATTAAAATGGTTTTTTTGGTTTGGTTTTTGATTTGAAGTTTCCTTTTCCAGAAAAAAAAACAAATGAGGAACAAAAAGGTTTCAGTTCACGTCTGGTACTCTGTTTAAACCAAACTCCCTTACAGACATGTACATTTTACTCGTCTATTTACGTTTCATTTAATTTAATATTTAGTTGTAGCAAGTTAACGTGGTATAATGATTTCTAAGGAATCTGTATACATAAGATATACATATTTTTAAAAGTATTTATAAAAATAATAAATTTATAAAATGAGGTATCTACGCCAACGGTAGATCAAAGAAAAGTGTCGGCAAGGGTTTTTATAATCTGCAATTGATATTGGAAGAACTATAATGTGATAGTCATCAACTGAAACTAGCCTATTTTACGTAGAATTATTAAAAAGCTATTTACCTGTTTGTGTTAAATCAAACTCCCCCTTATAATTATTAAAAACATATTTCACGTGATGATTATTGGGATCGTTAATTTCTATCTTGTGATTCTCGCTCGGTAAGTCGATGTAAGCTGTAGATCCGATTTGGCAATACTGCGTTGATTCAATAACACTACAATGGAACGGACTACCGACTACAGTCATATCATTGAAGGTGATGTTTACGTAATGATCTTCTGCTGTCAAGGGGACAAAAGTAACGTCATATAAACCCCTAGCGCAAGCAACTACTTCCGCTTTAATTGTGGTTTGTTGTGTAGAAACTACAAGTTCCAATGTTCCTTCGCCGGCTTGAGCAGCGTCTACGCTGAAAGTCACAGGCTTACCAACTTCAGCCGAACCTGAAAATAATATAAGAAGAACAAAACAGTTTTAGTGTTTGGTGTAATAAATAGATGTTGGACGGTTAAAAATTGCTTACTAATCTATTTTCTATTAGATTTTTATTCATTACAGAGATATCCATAATAATAATAGTAGCAGATACATTTAAAAACATGGAAGAAGAAATAGATATGAGGATAGACACAATAGAAGATCTGAGAATGAAGGTAAACATCAAAAATTGCCAAAAAGAGAACATGGGGAAGATTTAATAATGAATGGACAAAGAATAGATATAGAGATGGCGAACAATCCGTGTGAATTCATCCTCTTATTTTTTAAAATTAATATAAACAAAACTCTTAGGAAAAAATGTTGATATATAATAACAATATAAAGGGCTTCGTAGTTTAACTACGAAAAACTGAAGATTAAGTGGATAATATATATTGCAAGGGACATAATTTTCAGCCCTGAGCGTCATGATGCCCTCGAGAATAATGGACCAAAATTTCAGCTTTCGGCCCGTGTAGTGTATACGATTTTTCTCCATATCTCAGTCGTAGGTACTTAATTATTTGCAGTTTTGAAAGCTAAACATTTATTTTCGCCTTCGGATTTCAGATTTCAGATTTTCAGATTTCTGCTCTGTGCATCATGATCAATTTAAAAAGTTTATAATTGACGAAGAGAATTAAATAATACAAGGGAATTTTTGAACCGAGAATAGTTCTGTGACGGAGAAAAACAAATTTATATCATCATTTTTCAATATAATAACTATAGGAAATAAAGTCTGATGATTCAAAGTTAGGACTGCATGCTAGATGATCCACAGTGGAACTTTTCCCGTTGTGTCTAACTTGAACTGATACTACAGACTAAATCAGTTCTAACTTCAAAAATTATTATCTTAGCTTATAGTAAATGCTACTCAGAATTATATTACCTCTGAAAAAGCTGATATAAAAGAGGAGAATAAATATAATACGAGCTAAATATCTTAAATAGACCAAACGAATACAAAATTGCAAAAAAAACTAGGAGAAATTTCTACTTGTCTGTATTTTTAATGATTTTGTACACTCACTTTCCATTTCCTTTAAACTCAATTCGTTGATTGATCTGGTTAAATCAGTCTTTCTTCCAGGTAATCCTGTGACTATTACTTTGTTAACGTCGTAAACGTTACAACTGAAAGGAGATCCGATCACGTGTTGATCGTTGATCAGAATCGCAACAGAATGACGACCAACCGATTCGGGAACAAATCTTGCTATGTATGTATCTCCGTTGATAATCAATTTTGTTGGCAAACTTTTACCATTCGGAGCTGTAGCCACTACTTGAGGTTCACCACCTATAGACGAAAATTATTCACGTATTAGAGATAAAAAAATTAAGCAAAATAATATGATGCACTACTAACCTGTAACACCCTGTATTTTTATTTCAGCTGGATGACCAACTGCTGCTAGTTCAATACCACTGCCGGATACGGGTACTCTAGGTTGTGTGTTTCCCGGACTCACTTTGCAATTGAAAGGAGATCCTGGTACCGGTTGTCCATTAAACCTAGCGATATATCAAATTTTAATATGGAAGTGTATAAAAATAAATTACATACCATAATTGATGTAATTTATAACTTAATAATGTATAGAATATCTACCTAACGCTAAGGGTATGAGTAGCTGCTTCCGTAGGTTTGAAATTAACCTTGAACCGAGCGTTTCCTTCACTCTGAACGAAATTTGGTACGTTCCTTCCTCCTACGGCAACGATTATCTCCAAATTTCCAGCACCAGCTTGAGAAGCATTTATACTAAAAGAGACAGGTTTACCGACCAGTCCGTCAGTAATATCAGTAACTGTGACTCTATTTGCATCGTATGCTTTGATGAGAAACGGGCTGCCGTCTATATGTCCGCTTTGTAGACGTACCTCAACGCTGTGATCCCCTACGTCCATTGGTGTGAACGTGACTTCGAATTTTCCAACTGTGTTTTCTTGTGGATGTACCTAAAGGATAAAATTCTCACAATATACGATTGATTAATTGAAAATTAATTGTTCTCATATAATAAAACATGAAAAAGTTTGACAAATGCCTTTAGTCTCTATCCACTTCCCCATTTGTTTCCTGTTTCATCGACTTGTTGGAGACACTTCTTGAAGCCATTAATAATAGTCTTCCTAATAGTTTTGTGTCTTTTCTTTAGATTATCCAACTGATCTTAGAAGAGATCATCCTACAGAATTTCATGTTGTGTCTGATTCTATGTCATTTTTATCGAGCTCACCTGCTTTCTTTGATTTCACCAAACATTTATTTAAATTTGTTCTATCACTTGGGTCACTACCTTGCTTCTATGATTAGAAAGAACATATACAGATCCCAAACCGGCTCGTAAATGTTACTTTGTATCATTTTAATGTTAAATATTTGGTCTGCAGAAGCCTCCTTGATAATTCTAAGTATTTGGTAGCACAATTTTCTTTGTTGTTAATTTTTACCTTTTGGAAATTCCAATTTCTTCTGCACTTTTATCAATTCTAGTACCTCTTTGTATACATTCTTCTGTTTTATTTTCCTGCTACTCATAATATACAAAAATTTTCTTTCAATTTCTCTCACATCTCTCTTCCATCGTAAAAGGCTCCAGAATATATTCCAGATGTGTTTCTAAATACTTTTTTATCCTCGATTTCCTCTGTTTTCTCCTTTTTCCTTTCGTTCTTTTGGTACATACTTCTTAGAATCACTCTTTTTTTTTCTAATAGTTTATTGTGACAAATGAATTTATTTATTTTTACTCACCTTTGTAACTAAAGCTCTTCTACCTGGTCCTAAAATTTCTACAGTTGGTGGATTAGGACTTTCTACAACAAACGTACATGGTTTTCCTACTGAAACTTTGTCTAGTGTTTCAAGAGATAGAATTCTAGCTGAAGGAGATACGGAACACTTGAAAGGACTCCCAGGAACATCTTGTCCATTAAATCGAAGATCTACTGAATGCACGGTCGCTTCTCTAGGTGTAAAAGAAATAGCGTAGGTATGCGGACCTTGTGCTTGAGCAGATGTAGGTACCAGACCTCCATTTACTGTCACTTCAAGGTTTCCAGGACCCGCTTGACTTGTTTCCACTATAAAAATTTTTAAGAAAATTGATTGTTTATTACTTATCAATAATTTGAATGATCAATCTATTATTCTTACCTAAGAATGTTACTGGCTTTCCAACAATTCCGCTTGCAGCTTCTTTTATTTTAATAGCTTGTACGTCATAAACTTTTGCAGCATAAGGACTTCCAACGGTAGGTACGCCACTGACGCTGACGTTTACGCGATGTTCTCCAACAACTCTCGGTACGAACTCTGCTCTAAATTGTCCACTTCCTAAAGGCTGAACTTGCGTGGGTACAGCTTGGCCACCAGGGCCTAAATTCAGTCAGTCTTTGTCAGGAATTTTGACTTATAATTCGAAGGGGGGGGGGGGGGGTTAGGATTGGTTAGTGATTATTGGCTAGGTATTTAATTATTCAACTTTATGAAATACGAGGGCTATTCAGAAAGCATTTAACGTTATATTCGGACGCGTGCGCTGAACTTTGGTCGGCGTCCAGTCATCGCAACGAGAGCATGTCTGTCATAAGGTTTTCATTGGTGAAAAACTGGAAACTTCAAGTTGAAAAAAGCTTAACTAACGTTTGTACCAAATTGGACAGAATATGTTAACTGAAACTTGAAAGCAAGTTTACCACAAATTTGGTACTACTATAAAGGTAAGTGGATTGGGACAATTTTGACAAGACGTGGGTAAGGTACATAGAAGATTACGTAAACCGTCTTTCGGAATCGGCAAATCGTACTTTTGAGTATATCTCTCGAGCAAAAAAACCAACAAATTTGAAACGTTCTGCACTTTGAATTTTAAGCTTTCTTCATCTGTCCTCAAGTTCCATTCTTGCTTTTTTCTTGTTTTGAATGATGAAGAGCTTGTTAGCATTTCATGGCTTTTACGACAATAAGGAGCTAAATTTGAGTATTTTTGTCACCCAAAAAACGTTCATACTTTTTGAATAGACCTCGTAACAAATTATTAAATATTCTACATAATAATAATTCATAATAATTGAAGAATTTATTTCTAGTTATATACAATCATTTTGATTTTATTTTTGTTAATGTATGGAAGCTTTTCAAAATGAATCAAGTCTAATAATCAAGAATATTTGGGTTTTTATTTCAATAAATGTATATAGAAAGATATTTAGATCTATGGTTCATTATTATTTATTTCACCACTTTGGGATTTATCAATTGAACCACTCGCTAAGAAGAGGATGTTAGTGTGGAAATAAATTCAATAATATACAAGGATAGTATGAACACCTCCTAGGAAACAATGAACGAGAACAAGTCGCATATGAGGATTTAAGTGCTTGACGTGTCAGAAAAAAGCAATAATAGGGTGAAATAAACCCCATGGTTTTGTCCGGAGATACAAAGAAAAATAAGGAGACGAAAACTGGAAAGTCTTTCAAAATAGAGTGAAATAGAGTGAATAACATGCAGAAAACGTTTATGTTTGACTACTGGGTAAACAAATGAAATGAAACGATCATTTTGGTAGGATGGACGATATAAGAATAGTTAACAGTGCAACAACGATGAAATAAAGGCAGAAGAGAAGGAAAATGACTTTTGTATCATTTTCTTTTATGCCAAAAAAGATAATAGATGCGTATATTTCAAAACAAAAATATTAGTTCAATGACACTTGTTTTGATAATAACTTGTACTTTCAGAAAGCCGTAATTATTGCTGTTTTATATAATTGTGAATTTCATACTACGAAGAATAACGCCTCAGGCTCTCCTATTCGTTGTAAGGAGTGTAATAATACTAATAGGAAATATACTTTTTTGTTTATTAGCAGTTGTGAAATCTATCGTCTTTTATGGTTATTTATCGCTAATAACAACGAAAGCAAACTGATTTATGAAATAATACGCGAAGGAATGTTGTTTTTCTACTAGCTACTAGTACCTTAGTAGTTCGCTGGATATAGAGGATGAAGAAAATAAACTAGTAATTAGATGTAATCAAGAATTTTTTTTACGTGAACATACCAAACATAACTTTATAGATAATCTTAAGAATCTATACATTATTTTATAGACAAGGTATGATATAATGTCCACTTTGAGTTACTTTGTTTTTGATTTTTATCATTTAAGAGTATATATCAATCGTTAACAGGTGTATGTTAATGTGTTAAGATTCGTTTTATGCAACATGAGTAGTAGAAATATAGAAAATGTATATCAGAGTTGATGAAAAATACTATTGACTATTCTGGAATGCTCTTTAATGAAAATGAGAAGTCTTACGCCTAAATTGTATTCGGAAATCGTGTATGGAATATTTATGATAATGGAAAAGTGGTAAAAGGATTACCTTTAAATTTGTAACGCCTACTATTTGGCGATAACATAATTTCTGAACAGTTTCAACACTAAAAATCGAGCTAAATGACAATATCCAAGTACTAATTCTGTCCGGGGCAGCACCTATCTGACCTCAGTACATTAAAAAACCCTTGAACGATCAAGCTCTTCACAAAATGTTATGTCAATTGAGCCAAATGATTTTCACATAATTATTATGTAAGAGATTTAAATATTTTTGAGTAAGCTTTTGCATCAAGAATGAAAGAAACAAATATCGTCGGCTTGAGTGACAAACCACGTAACTCAGTTTTATTCTTATATCAACATTTTGATATCATTAGACAGATAATTTCTGAACGCATTTAACAGAAAAAGTCGTGAAGATTCAAAACAATTTGTAAATGTAAATAGAAAACCTCGCAACTCCAGAGCCCCATTTTGTTTAATCGTGACCGCAATCCGTAATGTTTTTTGGGTCTACTGCAAAATTTGGTGCTATGGAGTACTAATGTCTATTTTGAAATTCTCTTGAATGAAAATGAGAAGTCTTATGGTC
This sequence comes from Diorhabda sublineata, assembly GCF_026230105.1. Classification (NCBI taxonomy): domain Eukaryota; kingdom Metazoa; phylum Arthropoda; class Insecta; order Coleoptera; family Chrysomelidae; genus Diorhabda; species Diorhabda sublineata. The sequence continues at coordinate 5,357,890 of NC_079474.1, read as the reverse complement.
CAAATTATATTCGGAAATCGTATGTGGAATATTCAAGATAAGTGGTGAAAGGATTGCCTTGAAATTTGTAACATTAACTGTTTGGCGATAACATTTTATTTTGAAGTTATTTTTTAGCATGAATGTAAACAGTTTCAACACTAAAAATCGAGCTAAATGACAATATCCAAGGACTAATTCTGTCCAGGGCAGCACCTATCTGACTTCAGTACATTAAAAAACCCTTGAACGAACAAGCTCTTCACAAAATGTCAATTGGGCCAAAACGATTTTCACAAAATGAATTAGATGATTTTAAAAGAGATTTAAATCTTTTTAAGTAAGCTTTAAATTATTTGCATTAAGACTGAAAGAAACAAATATCGTCGGCTTGAGTGACAAACCACGTAACTCAGTTTTATTCTTATATCAACATTTTAATATCATTAGATAGATAAATTCTGAACAAATTTAACATTAAAACTAGTGAAAGCTGATTTTGTTTAAATTTACTCTTTAAATTTAATTTACTCGTAATGATTTTTATCCAATTATTCCCCCCAATTTTAATATCTGGCCACTATTTCTTTCCTTTACTGATTTTTAACGTTGAGTTTTTTGTGTCTACTGCAAAATTTGGTGCTATTGAGTTTTTATTGTGAAGGAAATAAAGAAAAACGACGTTATTTTTGAGAAGGAAACTGTATCACCTTTTGTTCATTTCTTACAAATTCGTTCGTTGAAATAATACGAACCAAACGACTGGAGTTTATTCATTGACAGCCCTAAAGGTATCCTGAAATGTATCCCAGAATTCATTAGAAGTTAGTACGTGACAAATTTATCTTTGTACCATTACATATAAAATTGAGCAGCATGAAATAATTTGTTAAGTCACTAGATTAAAAAAGAACTGCTTTTTTAACATTTGCCAAAAATTTCCTTAGTTCACTATGGAAAAGATTCTTCTTCTTCTGCTTCCTATCCACTACAATATTTTCTTAGGCTTCACTGTTTGTCACTGTGTGAATCAGATTTCCTATACTCCTTTTATACTCCCTGTTTACCATCTATCCTACCTTCTATTATGAGTTGTAAAAGTCGGTACTTTGGGCCTCTGAGTATGTGACCTAAATGGACTGTTTTTCTTCTCACTATATTTAGAAGATTTCCTCTGTTTTCCCCATTCTTCATAAAATCTCCATAGGTCCACATTTAAAATGCTTTCAATTTATTGATCTCTAATTTTTGAGCCTCCATATTTCCATGGTAAGGATATTCTTAGTTTTGAAAAAATAATTGCGAGCCAATTCAATTCTCGCTCTGACCTCTCTTTCATCATCCCAGTCCTCGTCCAAGCAACTTCCAGGGAACTTGTAGCATTGTACACGCTAGAATGCAGCACCATTTACCAAGAGTTGTGCATGTGTATACGGCACTTTACGTCTGCTGATTATCATAAACTTTGTGTTGGACTCTGAGCAAAAATGAATTCTAGTTTTTAAACATTTATTTTATATATTTTTGATTCTTAGAAATTTTTATTTAAAATGACTAATATATTTTAATTTATTGCTTTTAAGTTTTTAGAAAACACACTTAATACAAATTGGTGTAGTTTGAATGAAAGACCGGTATAGGCTTGATTTTATTACCTCAGGTACTTGAGCTGTAAAAACGACTGTTTATCCTTATACCAAAAGTACAACCAAGCACTATGATCTTTGTTCAAGAAAACATGTGTTTTACTTAGTATAGTCTAGAGTTGGACCTTGAAATAAATTATATTTTTTAAAATAGTTTGTCTGTGACTAAACTCTGTCCTGTTACGACTCTTCTCGAAAAGTGATTATTAAAATAAAAGATTCATAGTGAATCAATATGTATATGAAAATCACTGAGTATTCATTTCAAGTTAAAATATATAAATCCTATCCATAACTACCTATATTTTGTCTTGATGAAAAATATTAAACGTGGTATGGCCCCCAAATTAGACAACTTACGAAGGATACTAGGATCTAGAAATTTTATGACTGAGCTAAAACTAAAGACTTGGACAGCTCTCTATGGTACTGTATCCTCTCAGAAATGAAAAATCTGAAAATTATATTGAACTTGTCGAAGACTTGAAAACAATGGGGTGCAATGAGGGGATCGAATATGATGTCTGATCATTGTTGGTATCTGATACGTCATTTCCTACAATCTACATATTACAGAAGAGCATTAAATCGAGGTAAATATATGTTGTTTTCTGTTTTATACCTACAGAGCTAACAGCTACAGAGCTAAGAGAAATTAAAGCTGTTAAAATTATTTATCATATTTTCAAAAATAGCCAAAATTTCTTTAGCAACAGATGTACTGTAAAATAGTGTAATTAGCGGCACTCACAAACTTTCGACAATATAACAAATGTTAAATCATAATTGACTACATGCCATCTAGATATCAAGTTAACCAGATGTTTACAATATGTTATGAATACCTTACTATTAAGAAAAGTGAAACTGATGTTATTTTGTTCGATAGAAAATAATGGAAAATAAATTTTAAATGGTATTTGTTCTGATGCATTGGAACGAAACTATGTTAAATAGAAGTAAACAAAATAATAGAACATGAACGGAATAATCTACACCGTGAGAAATGGTCATGAATGAAGTTTAGAGATTAAAATTACCAACAGAAAATAACTTGAAGTGATATTACTTCGTATAAAACATCGCCTGCAAAAATTTACTAAATCTAGATAGAAACTAAATACTAAACAAAACCAATACGATAAATGAATAAACAGGTGATAATAAGAATGAAAAAGTTACAAATCATATAAGAAAATAGTTCAAGCTTGGATTAAAACGAATAAACGTCAATTTATAGACTTTTGTGCTCGCGTTGGCTAGTTCGCGTTCAATGAGAGTGTCAGCGCGAGCGCGAACTTAAAGTTTATCAATCCACCTTAATTTGAGAAAGTAATAAATCAATAAAATATGGATTTTTTTAAAGTTAAAGGATAGATTTTTGACCATTAGAAAATATTGTGAACCTATACAGGTAAAGATTATGTGAAATAAATGGTGCGGCAGTGAATCCTGCATTTTTCAGAGAGAGATCATATTTTTCTTAATTGGAAACACCCAAATATTTTTACCAAATCAAATGGTAAAGAGAACAGTCCGGCATGTCCAAATACATTTATGCAAATATTTCACTCATGAATCTCACAAAAATTACTTTAAAATGTAAATAAAATCAGGAAGTATTAGCTGATTCCAACAAAATATGGTTCATTTTATTTGTAACGTATGAAATTTTTGTTAATTATAGATTGTTAAGTGTTTAAGAAATATTTCAAAAAGTATATGATTTGTTGCAAATCAACCCAATTAAAGTGTTGATTCTCTTTTTTTCTATATAACAGATTAATTCTGTGAACTAGAGCTAATTATACAAAAATAATTTTCAAAAATTGAAGCCTAGCATCATATATATACAGATTGATTAAGAAAAGTAAGACTTTTTCATCAATTTGAGACTCAAAAACAAATTCAAATCATTCATGTCCAATATTAAAATAAAATTTTTACGTTGAGACAATAGATTATAATGTTCAGATACATATATTTACTAGTTTTTCTCTTTTTAACTATAAATACGTGAAGTTTTAAGTGTTCTCATTGTTATTATTCATCGATATAAAATATAAATACCCATATCACCAAATTATTTGCTTGTAAGAATTTTATGTTAGTATGAAAAAGAAAATTAGCTACAATACACATAACAAATATCCATGCTAAATGTTAATTAAAGCTTCTCAAATGTTGCGCAAATAAAATATATTGACCTGCATTATACTATCAATAAATTTGCTAAGAAATGTTAGAGCTAACAAAAACATTCAAAAAATTTTAGTAATATTGCACGGATTCATTAATGCAATCCTCAAATCATTTGCTCTGAGACCTTAAATATTGAAAGGTCAGGTATTAACGACGTTTACCATTATTTGGAAGCAAATTCACAGTGCACGATAGTTTGAGTAACTTTTGTAGAAAATTTTGGATCATTACATGAAAATCGTGGATCATAAAGAAGAGGCTGCTTAAAACTTCCAAGGAGTCATAATAAAATGAACTTTAATAAGCATAAAGTATGATTCCGGGTTAAGTTTTTAAAGCTGAAAAAAGCAGCGAAGACTGCCTTGAAAATGAGCTAAATAATAAAAAGATTCAGAAATATCTCGTGCAATTTTAAAGTTTGGTTACCAATCGATCCAAACTTTACCAACGCAACAACTACCTAAGCTCTCATCATGCTTTAAATAGCGATACTAAAGAAACAAGCAAACAATATATAGTATAATATGCATGTTAAGGTTGCTTGAGGCAAACTTTATCTATTTAGAAGATGTAATCCTCCACATAATTGTTCAGAACGTTTTTATCTATTATTTCAATGAAGTTTACTAGATCTATGAGATAAATACTAAATTTGTTACAACATGACTGTCAATATTACTACACCTCAAGTGAAAAATGGACCTTTGGTGAAATTTTTCAGTTTTTCCGAGGTACATGCAGATTTGGTCTGTACATACTACATGTAGGCACTAAGAAAAGTGTGAGTGTACAGTTTAACTACTATTAAATAAACTAGGACAACAAATGACTGAATATAGAAGAATAAAGAATATAGAAGTGTGGTGGACCATTGAAACTAACTCAGAAACTAACTATTCGTTCAGCAAATCATGTAATGTGGAAGGACCACAAGTAGTATTCACCGAAAGGAGCTGAACTAATTTCAAACTCCATTTCAATCCTCATTATAGCTATCATGATGTACACATATACCTTAAGAAGATTCCCTAAGAGTCATTACAAGAAGTTTCAAGTTTAAGACCAAAAGAAGATAGAAGAAACCATGGAGGAAACCACCAGAAGATCCGTGGACCGATACCACCATACAGCTGAGGAATATAATGGACTAAGAGTAGGAGTGTAGACAAAAAAGAAGAACCATCTATTAGATGGCTTATTAATCCATGAAGATTGGCAGAATCACAATTAAAGACTCTTTAATGTTGTTTTTAAGTTCTAGTTATTGAAGAATATAAAAAATTTGTAAAGTATACGGCACTACCTCGAAAATAGGGATTCCAATAAACCCATTGAAGTAGGATGGATAGCAAAGAAAACTAACGACTCATCGGATGAAAACTCTTACAGAAAAGCGTTGATAGGTGTTTGTGTCTCATTCATATGATGGAAAAACTTTTAAACTCTATAAGAAGTTGTGCTACCGTTTTATTCAACGAATGTAGATAAGTTTATCTTTATTGATACAGGAAATTCTCGTGATGAAATGTTTTATACCTTTGGCATTAGGAAAACGTTGGAGCTATTGGACCCTTAGGGAGGGAAAGCCATGGATCCAGGAAGAGCAATCAAAAATTATAGCTGTGAAAGAAAACGGGAATCCAAAAGAAACCTTCGGAGGGACTTTTTTCAGAGAAAGTCGAGAAAAATGATGCTGTAACATTGTGAATCCTGAGATTTATGTTGGAGGATATTTTGACATGATCCATGCGGATAATATTGTTTTAGGCTTTTTACATGTGTTTTTAAATGAGTTTCATTCTTATTTTGCTGGTGGTTATTGTATGATTTTTTGTTATTTAACGAAGCTATTACTATTTTGTTGTTTTTTGTAATGTCTTCATATTTTTGTCCAAAGCTTCCATATTTTTTTGTGATTAGGATATTGAACAAAAAACAAAATTTTAACATGATGTAGAAATACCTCGGAAATGGACATAAGGAGAATCGAAGAAATTGTTTTGTTGATGTTGTTGAGGGGATTTCCAGTTGGAAGCAACGGCTTCGGAGGTGAATAGTTGTACAAAGGGATGATTTTGGAAGTGAGTGGCATTGTTGTTTAAAAAAAAATAAAAGCTTTCGTGAACAAAAAATAATTCTCCTTTATTTTAACACGAAAACGTTCTATAAATATACTTCAAATTGTACCAAGCACACTCATTGAATTCGAATTATATTTTAAGATGTATTAAAATGTACTTAGCGAATAAAATGTTTTTTTTTCAAATAATTCGACATAGGTATTAACATAAATTTGAATAAATCTAAATTACCAACATAAAACTTTGATCACAAATAATTAAATAGCAAAACGACATTCCTTTCAAGGTTCATTAAATTATTTAGCATATATATACTGCGGCCAAACTAAAATTGGAAGATATTATGCTTATACAGGTTTTACCAGAAGGCTTTTAGTAACTATTTATTTGGCTTGACAATATTTAAGTAGCGTATTTCGAATAAATTATATCAAAAACTTGATTAGATAACAAAAAAAATCTAGCAAATATTAATTAATTATCTTTATTAAAAAAAACTAGTTACATATTCATTGTGAAAAGTTCCATCCATTTTTTTGTGAAAATAAATGAAAAGTAGAAGTAATTTCAAGGAAGTGAAAAAGGAGGAGGAGGTTGTATTATATAATGTTTGTGTTAGTAATTACATATACAAAGGTAAGTCAAAAGTGTCTAGTAGACGTAACGCCTGTGACCTAAAAATGAAAAAAAAAACAGTGCAGATAGTTGATTCGTGAGAGAGGAAAGAACAAAAAACCAGATAAAGAGAATAAGCATGCTTATATTTCAGAACAAAACAATGAGTACACTTAAAAAACTTCACATCTAACTAAATACTAGTAAAAATTGTGACTAGATTACACATACACAACAAAAATAGCTGATAAACAAAAATAAAAATATATACAAACAAGTTTAATCACATAAATAAAATATTGTAATGAATTTAAAGAAATAACAGTTCGAAATTCAGAAATAGAATTTGACATTTAAACATTAGACTTACAACACACATTATTTAACAAGAATTAACAGTCATTTTTTCACGAAAAAAGTACGTAAAAATGACGTTAACTCTACATTTTCGAGTTAAAATTACTAAGAAAGTTTCGTAAAACTAATTTCATCATCAGGAATCATTGAGGAAAATGTGAAATAATGGAGAAAATAGCGACGTCTTTTGATTTCAAACGAAGATTTTTGTATTCGTTAAATAAAAAATTAGTAATACTGAAAGTTTCTCTCAAATGTATAATGTAGTAAATACATAATTTCAATTGGGTCCTATATGTGTGTAGGTTATTCAGAGGTCATTGCATTGCAGCTTTTCTTGTACATGAAACACCTCAAATTATTGCTGAGAAGCATCTCGATCAACTGTATGGGTATTTATTACGTGGCGTGTTGTTTCTTCAGATCTAATACTATTAGACAATTTTTGAAACGTTATTTTGAAGACTAAAAAATTTGTAGACTCAAATATCTAGAAGAAAGCATTCGTGAAGCATGTCGTAGCGTTTGCCATCCACGCAACCTTCATAAGATTTCTTTTAATCCGTTTTGCAGCTTGTATGGGTTCTGGATTTCGAATGACCAGAAATTCCAATGACAATATACACGGGTGCCATTTGAAAATAAAAGGGTAGAGGGTAGCTACCACGCCAAGCTTTTTTCAGATATCCCTTGTTTTTTGAAAATATACGATTTAATGCATTTTAAATAAAGCTATTCGAAACAAAAAGTGAATTTAAATTCATTTTGTATACCCTATCTGTTATTTCTTTAAACTGTGAAAGTTAAAAACGTTAGATTGAAATAAAAAAACTGTAAATCATTAAGGATTTTAACAAATTATGATCAATGTAATTTCGATGAAATTATGATCCATCCAAAACCAAGTCAAATGTTTATTCAATACCATCACGATTAAGAACAATGTAGTTTGAGGAACAAAAAGTTCATCCCTTTTTGTAAAGAATTAGAAGTGATTTTATGATTAATTGATTTGTTATAGGAGCTCTTTTATTTCAATCATTTTCAACCCAGTACGAAATATAGTGTTCTCACCCTCAACATTGACTTCGATATCTTCTAGTCTTCCAGGATGGTTAATTAATAGAGTACTTGGTCGATGTACCGGTCCGGGTCCCGGTAGCGTAACGCTCGGACCGGTTCCACTACCTCCAACATTCACTATCAGAGGACAGCCGACTACGGGTCGTTTATTAAACGCGACGTTAACTACGTGATCACAAGCTTCTGCAGGAACGAAGCTGACGGCAAATCTTGCATTACCTTGAGGGTGTACTTGTGTGGGAATGTTTAAACCTCTAGCGGAGATTGTGATTTCTAAATTACCTTCGCCTGCCTCGGAGGCGTCTACTGAAAATGTAACCGGGCGACCTACAGTACCTCTGGCTACTGTACCAACTGTGACCTGGGGTTAAAACGGCTAAATGTCAAATTTTTATTCATCCATCATCCATACATTCATACAATAGAAATCGAAAACAGTGCCTACAATTTATCTAATTTTATTTTGACTGTGAGATGCGCAAACAAAGAGCGGAGACCGCCCTCAAATCATTACCATAATCGAAAATGTCATATACGTAAATCACTTTTTGTAGTTTACAAAGTTCATTCATCTTTCGTTTTGACATAAAAATAAGCGAAATATTGAGTACGAATCCATCTTGTACGAAGTAACACTAACAGTTGCCTCTTGAGTTGATCCCTTTCACGATATTTTTTTAATCCCCATGAAAACATTGTCATCAATTGTTGCTTCATCAACAGCGAGCTTATATCAATTTTAAGTAATTCTTAACAAGATCATCAATATCTAATTCTATGGACGTTTCACATACAGGATAAAATTCAGTGCTTACAGTTTGAAATATACAATATAGGATGTTTTATTTTAAAAAAATACAGCACAGCATTCTGGAACACCCTATAAGATTGTGAATACGAGAATGGTCCCAGAAGTACCTGACCTAGAGTTGGCGGTAGTTGCCTCAAGAATATCTGCTTATTATAAAGTACACAATCTACGCAGTGTGAAGACGCACCTTGTTTAGTATTTATTCGGCAGCCATCAATAGTGAACGTTCACTCTGGGAGACTGGGTGAGTTTGAACAAGGCCGTACGACATGCGAAGACCAGCACCGCAGTGGTCAACCAAATGAGGTGCCGACTACAGAAATGCAGAAGAAACTCCATAAAGAGGCACTGGATGATCGTCGACTAAACATGCGCGAGCTAACAGACATAGTAGGTATTTCAAAAAGTGCGGTATATAGCATATTAACTGAAAATTTCGAAATGAGAAAGCTGAGCGCAAGACGGGTACTGCGTTGGCTCAAAATGGAACAAAAACAGTATCGTGAAGATGTTTCCATAAAGTGTTTAGCAATGTTTCACAGAAATAAAGCGCCGTTTCATAATGATGGATGAAACGTGGGACCATGACTTCACACCCGAAACAAAAGAACAATCAAAACAATGGACTGAAAAGGTAGAATAGGTTCCAAAGAAAGCAAAGACCGTTCCATCTGTAAAGCCAGGTTATGGGATAGGTTTTCCGGGATAAGCGTAGGATAATTCTCAATTACTATCTCGAAAAAGGAAAAATTATCAACGGCCAGTAATATGCGAACTTATCGCAACGTTTGGTGTTGTTCGATCAAGACAATGCACCAGCTCACACATCCGTTATTTCAATGGCCAAAATCAATGAAGTTTGAATTGCTACTTTATGCACCCTATTCAGCAGATTTGGCCTTCTCGGATTATTTTCTGTTCCTAGACTTGAAAAAATGACTCGGTGGTCAAAGATTTTCCAACAATGAAGAGGTTATGTCGGCAGTTAATGGCTATTTTAAGGAGATGGACGATTCTTATCATAAGAAAGGGTATCGAACTTATTGAACATTGGTGAGAAAATTGTGTGTGTTTTCTTTGTTGGGCCAGACCATCCTTGTAATTTGAAATTTGACGACTAACGATGACTTCCCTCAAATTTTCAAATTGATATCTCAAACGATAAAGAACGCACAGAACTAATCAATCACCCTGTATTTGTTATATTGGTTATTTCTGGCTTGATTGATAATATTTTTCATTGTACGATAGTTAATACCACAAATATTGTTCTCTAAAATAATCAGCAATCAGCAATAATAATTAGCAAACTTTGGATTAGTAAATACAATTTTATTTACTGTTTTTCAAACCGTTCTGTTTACATATTGTAGCTGCTACAATTAATTGCAAGTGTGTCTAACGCGCATTCAAAGATCACAGACAAAATAAAAATAGAAAAAGTAAACAATTTATACGAAAAAAAAGTGAGTTCGCAACTAGAAGTTGCTCTACTTCATTCACCACTGAATTTGAGTTGTAAATTGATCAACTGCCTCAGTAATTATTGATTAAGATATCTCCATATTTGGAAAAGCAAATAGTTTCATTTTCTCACTATCACAACATTCAACCTATACAGGGTATACTACTAAAGTCAACTGTATCTAAAACTACTAGTAATATTTTCATACTTCTATTTGTTCACAACTAATTTATTTCAAAATGCGTTATATTTATACTATTTTTAGATTCCGAAGATAAAGGGTGGTGCAAAAAGAACGCATGAATTTGAGTTGAGTAATGAGAGTGGGAGGAGCGGGGGTTGATTGTTTTGTAGGTTAGGGCGTCCAGTTTTAGTACTGTTGAAACTTTCTTCAAAAGTAATGAATCTATTATTTCAAGTTCAATGTTCGATATCTGATCGCAACACAATACTTCGTTGGGTCACTTATGAAGCAGAAGTGGTCTGGTCGTCCTAGCAGGGGCGTGGACTCAAAAAATGTCGACAGAGTTAAGGCATCGGTTCTTCAGTCGCCGCTCCAACTCTGAACTTGTCTCGACGCTCGCCGCAGCGCATCCTGAACGATGATTATCAAAAGAAATAGAAAACATCGAAGAAAGACTTTTGATGTGTATCGAGGCGGAAGTACGTCATCTGAAGTAATATTCTAAAATGAAAAGTTCACTACAAACGGTGCATATCGATATTCCAATGAACAAAGTCATAAATTGGATAATCTAAGCATTGTATTATACTGGTTTGAAATCCATGCGTTCTTTTTGCGCCACCTTGTGTAACAAGCTACCGAATTTTTTATAATATTTTCACTGAAATGATTTATTTCGAAAAATCGAGCATACGAATTTTCAGAAAAGGATGGTTATCAATATAGCCTTTTGTAGTATACCCTGTACATAAACGAATCAAATGATAATAATCACCTTGTTCGAATCGAACGATTTGGCAATAAAAGGTGTCCCTTGAACGGGTCTCCCATTGTAATCCACGCTGATTTGATGCGCACCGACTTGAATCGGCGTAAACTCCGCCGTAAAACCGGAATGTATATCTCCTGTAACTTTCACAGGTAACTCCCCTATAGGTCCTCGAACAGCCACGGCTAATTCCGCGGCTCCTCCCCCAGCAACTCCCATATGAAACGAACTCGGTTGGTTAACCGGTATTAGTTCTAAGTGTGTTAAAGAAAGCGTTACTCTACTCGTATCAGAAACAGGGCAAACGAAGGGACATCCTCGAACGGTTTCTCCGTTAAATTTAATATCTATTAGATGGGGTTTGGCTTGATCGGGTGTAAACGAAACTAAACATCTTCCTCCTCCTACAACTTGAACGTGATTGGGTACTTCTCCTTCGTTTATTGAAATCTCTAGTTGACCTTCGCCTGCTTGACTTGCGTCCACTGAAATAAAAAGTAACAGGATCAATCACATTTACTTCCAATTTTTTTTCGTACTATATCAGAATCTCATGATAAATTTCTTATTTCAAATAATTTACAATTAATTTTGGATATCTCCATTGAGAAAACATAATTCTAAAAATTCTAATCAGATAGGAAATTTGATCTCGTCAAACTTCACCTTTTCAATTCTCTAATAGGAGCTGGGGAACTAGAAGGTGTTTGAGGCGACCAGCCTTCAAACTGTCCTCCCAAGAGAATGTTTTATTGTCAAAATATTGTTACAATTTGGCAAATGATTGTACATTTTTTGCATTGTAAAATATTGAACCCTTAACTTTATAGGCATGGAGTAGGTAGGTAAAAGTCGTGCTCCGCGTTCCTAAGTGGTTAGCCGTGCAACCTTCTTTCTGAAATTGGAGAAGCGTGTTTACGAATTAGGTAAACGGATTCAAAGATGAATAAGGAAGGAAAACTCAGAATTTTTAAAGAAGTTTGTAGTTTGAAGATTCGCTCAAATTGAGTCGTACCACACGTACCCCAGAAGTTACGAAGATGCGACTCAATAAGGGCAAAATAGACTGTTAAGGAGTTGGATAAGATCAGTTCTTTGAATTGAGAAATAAGTAATCTGGGGTACTTAATATTTTTACTTTATCTAGATAGTGGAAATATGCAAATCTTTACACCTGTATAATGGAGAAGTTCACAGAAATAAAGATATACTGAACAACAACATGAATTGTCTATTATATCAAATTCTGGTTGTCATTTGATAGCCCAGTGAGGATACTTTAATGCTTTATTGACTTCTTCACTTTCAAATAATTGAATATTAGACTTTCTTTGCAATTTGGAGTGAAATTATCAGCTACATACGAAGAGAGCATATCCTGTTTTGTAGGTTTTTCGACTTTCAAAACAGTTGCTACCAAAAACAATGTTTATCGTAAATGACAAGGATGATCCTCTAAGAAAGACCATTAGATAATGTTATGTTAAGGATACCAATACATGTCAGACCTTTAAACATTCTCAACTAACCTCGTTGGATTATTTGTAAAAGAATGAAAAAATAAGCAGATCAGGTGTTGCACCTCATAATCTGTCCGAAGAGAACAAAGCCATCAGATTCATTACCAACAAAGTATGACTTCAACGGTACCATACATCGTTTTTGATCGCTTTAACACTAGACGTGAATACATTTTTTATCAAAAATAAAAACTTATTCGTTTAATTTTAATCCAATAAAGCGACATTACTTTCCGGTCCCTCTTTTGTACATCGTTTAATGTCTGTAAATAAGGTACTGCAACTGGTTCCAAGATATTCTTTAGCAATGATAACACTTTCTATAACTACATTATTCGAAATTATATCAACTAGACTCACTTTAAAATCAAATATTTTGCTAATAATTCAAAAAATTTGTACAAAATTCTTGTAATGTACGAGGTCTGGCTATTAAATACCTAGAGGGCGCCTTAGACGATTGGGGTGAAAAACGAATAGTGCGTTGAGTGCCTAGATATTTGTCTATGAGTGTCCCAAAACACGTTAACGTCACTATCATAGTATTTGCGCAGTAGCGGTTTGAAACGAACGTGTTTTCTTTCTAGTGCCGAAAACCATGTGTGGCAGAAAACAGAAGCAAAGTATCAATCTAAAATTTCTCGTTAAATTGAAAAAAACTCCGATTGGGTGCTATAAATTGTGGCAAGAAGCCTATGTGGACAATTCTCTATCCCGTGCGCATGTTTTTCAGTGGTGAAAGCACTTTAGTAAAGGCCGAGAGAGCTCTGAAGATGACCAGCGCCCGGGGCGCCTTGTGACTGTTTTAACTCCAGAAACAGTGACCAAAATCAACCAAATTTTACGTGCAGATCGTCGAATGAGCATCCGGATGATTGCCGAGGCTGTAAACGCCAATAAAGAAACGGTTAGAACAATTTTACACGAGGAATTACACACGACAAAAATCTGTGCGAAGTTGGTGCCAAAAAATCTGACTCCGGACCGAAAGCTCTTGCGTCAACGAGTCTGCTCAGATTTCCTTGAAAGGTTAGGAAAAGATCTGCTTTAAAAGGTACCCTATTTGAGTCGATGGAAGCGGTAGAGCAAAAAACGTTAGAGCTCCTAAATGCCCTCACCAAAGAAGACTTTGCACTGCTTCGATCAATAGAGAAAACGTATGGAAATTATATTGCAGAGGAGCATCAAATGTAAAATAATTTTTATAATAAAACCCCTTTTTCGTAACCAATCCCGTTATTTAATAACCAGACCTCGTATAACAAATAAGGATTACATATTTCACCCTTACATGTAGGAGGAGTAATCGTAAAGACGAGAATATGTAACCAGTCTTAATTCGATCTCGGATGGTCCGACACCCTGCTTAGTCCGACAATACGGCCGCCGCTACAGTAGGCAGCTGATTGCTGATAGTTGCTGTTTTTTACCCGTGCAACACATAACGAAAGTCAAGACGTAGACACTCAATTTGTAAATTTGTAAACTTTACAACCGGAAGTTGAGTCCAGTGACGTAAGTGAGTGGATCAGTACAGCTGACGCTGACTTCACAACGGAAAAAGAATTAACTGACGACCAAATCATTGACTTTCTACGAAGACAATGAACCTATGGCTCGATTATCGCATAAAGATGTTAAAAATGCATTTGATACAATCCTTCGGTACATCGAACAAAGCGTCTACCCTTATAGATATTTTGTGGATTAGGAAATGGCGGAACATCGCGGCAAAATCAAGGTTGTCGTTTGCTGAGCAAAGACTTTTTTCATCCCGAAAATCGTGCAAATCAATTGTGTCTCAATGAAGTGTGTACTGCTATAAAACATGTACAGATTAATAATATCTTACCGCGTGATAACAGATCATTTTTATAGTACGGTATAGACACAACTGTACATCAAGCTTTCGTGTAAGATTTTCTATTGTAACGATGTTTTCGGACAGTATTTTTAGTTAAAAAGTACAATTATAATCTACTGTATTGTGATGTTACGGATCAATAAAAATTTTCCTCTGATAATCCGACCCTTTTTGCGCTCCGACCATGCTTCCGGTCACGTAGGGGACTTAATAGTGAGGTTCTACTGTACATCAATAAACAAATTATAAATCAAATACAGTCCTTGTCATTTTAACATATGGGAGCAACAAAATTTGTAAGTACAAGTTTCAAAGTGGTTTCATTATATATCAAGATAAAAAGGTTTTTAGTAATTTACTATGAGATTCTTTATAATATCCAACAACACTACTGGAATGAGTTTTAATAAAATAATTGAAGGATATTAAATCTAAAATCAGTTTATATTAATAGTACGTCAATTAAAACAGTCGTGGAATTACTTAAACTATTTTTATTTATGTCATACAATCATTTCTCACTGATTCAACTAATTGTAAAGGTAGACTCAATCATTAAAGTAACCTTGAATATTTCTAGAGAAAGTTTAATAGGAAATTTGTAATACAATCAGTAATAGAATTTATGGCGATTTTCTAATTTATATAAAATAATTAAAACAATGTTGGAATTTTAGTCAAATTTATTCTTTTTAGCACTAGTGTATATACAAAATATACATCATTTGTGCGTACCTCCTTTAGAAAAATATGAGCTCAACTTAAAGCCACTGGATATTATGCAAGAAAACATGCAAGAAATTGCGTGCATTTTCTAGCAAAAAATATTGCATAGACAAGAAAAAGTGATCAGCTCCTGCTTTGCTTTTGGAGTCTTAAGGGCAAACAAGACCACCCAGGCGATGGTGAGTCAGGTCCTGACCATAGAGAACAAAGGGAAACATGAGTTTAGCTATAGAATTAGACAAGATAACATACAAAATCCCCTTTTTTCCAAAATAATGCTACATGGAACTCAATTCACAGAAATAACGAATTATAGACTTAAAAAGAGGTAGGTTAACCCAAAGACAAATTGCTCATAACCTAAACCCCTTCCAGGCAGTGTTCATAAATTTTTAAAATCGCGGGGTAGATGCTACAGAAAAAATAAAAGAAGTGGAAGACTCCAAAATTTCCTAAGATCCAACCCTTAGTCCGGATCTCAATCCAATAGAAAATTTGTGAGGAATTATGGCTAGAAATGTCTATGACTTTCAGAAGCCATAAGTCCTCAAAAAATAACCTTAGCTTACAAAAAATTAAACCAGAAAGCACGCTAATAAATGGAACTAATCTCAATAATATTAATAGGTGTTATGGAAAATTTGTAAACGGCTAAAGATTTATTCGCTCTGAGGAGAAACCTAAAACATATCAAAAACTTTTCTCCGAAGCATATATATGAGAACAGAAAAAAGCAAGACACGTAATTTGTTGAAAATAAGGATTGGGGGATTTAAGAAAAATGAAATCAATGAAAAGGTGGGAAGAGAATTACCAGAATCTACTCGATAATGAGTAATTAGATACAGAAGAAATTGTACAAGCTTAGAATCAAAAATAAAAATGATTGAAGAAGAGATATAACATACAATCACAAAACTAAAGAATAGAAAAGCACCAGAATATGACAAAGTAATTCCAGAAATGATAAAAAATATGGATCAAAAAGAAACAGACTTGCTGTTTCATATTTTCAATAAAGCTATAGAAGATGAATCATTTGTAACAGACTGGCAGAAGGCATTATGTGTAAAAAACACCAACTATTAGTACAGCGATAAAAATGATGGAAAGAATGTTCGGGAAACGGAAAATATCAACAGTAGAAGAATCTCAGAATGGATTTCCAATGGAGAGAACCACACAAAATTAGGTACTTACTACAAAACAAATGACAGAAAAACCAATACAAGCAAAGTAGAAACTATACGTAGCCTTAGAACAAGCTTTTGATAGAGGACCGAGGAAATATAAAAGATACTGGTTGAAAGAGTATAAAAAAGTATAAAAATAATACAAAATATTCATGAAAATAATGAGGATCCAAAATAACTAGGTATAAAAAGGCTTCAGTAGAAATATGGGGTCAAAACAAGGGGGAATCTTAGCCCATTACTATTCATCATATTCATGAACGAGATCATGAAGAGATGCACTGTTCCAAGTGAAAAATATGAGTGGGACATTCGCAACCACAGTGAAGGAGCATTTGCAGACGAAGTTATACTAATAGCAGAGAACGGCAACGAGCTGCAAGAAAACATTGATTTGTGGAATAGAGCAGTAATAGACATGGGTATGAAAAGAAATAAAAACAAGATTGAAGTAATGGTGATTGAGGATAAAGAGACCGAGATAAACATAAGAGAATTACAAACAACAATCAACTATATTTGATAAAAAAAGATGAAATAAAAAACATAGATTTGGGGACACTTTCAACGGATCAATGAGGAACGAACGGTTAATAGAACATGGAAAACTAGGAGTGAGAAAAACAAAGATGCAGACCAAGATAATCGTAGGATAAAGTTATCAGCGGAATATTTGATAAACAAGTAATAAACTGCAAAGGATCTAACGTATCTAAAGAATACCTTATCTAAGTGGTAGAAGGGTATGGGCTTCTTAATCGTTTTGATTTTAGTTCTCTTCTGATTGAAAATTAGTCTTTATCAAAATAAATGGCTAAAGAAACTTTCAATTTTGTGTATATTTGAATGTATACAATTTAAACAACTTATACAGTCTTTCTAAAACGTTAATTTATGAACTATTAACGATTCTGCGATCGTTTAGCTTTAATAACCACAAGTTGGGGCAACTCAACCAAACCTAATGCAACAAAATGCCAGAAATATTTCATTGCAACGCGCATGCGTCAATATATAACAATTACTTGCAGTATCGGTTGTTTAATTGGAAAAATCTAAATCGATTCGCAAAGTCGAGTGAAAAAATTAATAATAAACGTACTTACATGACCACGTACAACTAACAAATAAGCGAATATAGTTTTTTGTAGAGAAACTGAATTAGTATTTTTTTTTTAAGATTATAAGATTAGATTATGGTTGAGTACCTCTGCGTTCATTAAACTTAAAAATATATTTAATTGCCATGAAGAAAGTAACTCGTTACGAGAATTTAGGACAACAAGTTTAATCTACAGTTGAAATTAATAAAATGAAAGAGACTAAAAATGCATTAACTGAATGCAGGTGATTTAGTTTTTTTGTGAAACCAAAAAGTACGATTTTCACGATTTCACTGGAATAACGAAACATTAATAGAGAAATAATATCTTAATTGACCACTTATATTTTGTTTCTATGAAATCTAGTACACTTTTCCATGACTCTAATTAACGTATGTATGTTTGGAAAGTTATGAATGAATTAAAATTCATTTTCTTCAGTGAAAACATCACAAATGAAACCAAAAACATGATAATTAAATAGGAAGAACAACAATATGGAAGCTGGCAATATACAAAGTGTCTTTTAAAAACACATACTAAATATTTCTCACATCAAAGTTACATAGTTTATGGTCTGGAATTGAAATTTTGAAATGACTATTTACAAATCACTATTAGACTTGCTGGTTATCATTCTCTTATTTTCTAAATAATCCGTAAACATATGGAACCTCTAAACGGTGTGGTCATTACCAGTCCACCTAAATTCTCTCTACTCTTGATGGGACTCCTCAATACTTTCCAATGATGTAAAGTATCTAGGAGTCATATTAAATAAAGCTATTACTTGGGTCCATCATCATCTAGAAAAAGTAACCCCAAAAGCCACTGCGATCATTTGGACTTGTTGCAAAGTAATGAGTAATACATGGAGACTCAAGCTAAGATAGTACACTGGGTATACCAAATGGTCATCAACCAATCATCGCAAACGCATCACTTGTTGTGACCGAAAACTGAACAAACAACAGATCAGGAAAAATTGAACAAAATTCAAATATTTATCTTTATCTATCTTTATTTATATTTATATTTATATTTATCTAACCATGTCAACATGCCTCAATAGAGCCTTAGAGGCGCTGCTGAGCCTACCTTCCCTTCAAGTTAAAGTCATAAAAGAGGTATTTAGTGAATAGCATGATGGACAGAGACAAAGAATGAATGCAAATCATAATCCAATGTACATCTTCATCTAGGTTGAAATACATTTCTCATGCAGACAGCTCGAAGCTATCGCAAGGAGTTTGTTTTGGCATTTGGAAACAAAACACTAGAAAAAGCACTCGCTATTTTTCAGGCAGCGATGCTAGCAATAAAATATATGCTTAAAAATATTTGAATGCTAACCTCTCCAAGAAGCAAATTGGCACTCTCTCTAATAGACAAGCGACCTTAAAGGTCCTGAAAATATGAAAACGTAAATGAACTCTAGAAACATATACAGATACAAAGTAAACCCAATTATGAACACCAGATTATACTTAGCAAAGAGAAAGCAGATAACCTTGCCAAAAGGAGCAACGACTCCATATTTTGGAACATACCTTCACTGTGGCCTCATAAGATGACACACAATAACGAACTGACTGAGGGACCAGATAGAGTTTTATTGAAGGAACACTCCACGAAACAATCCACAAGATTCACAATTGCCCCGTCAAATACTAACTTATGCTAGGTCATGACAGAGGACGATCACTGCCGATTCTGCGAGCAAGCCATAGAGACAGCTAAGCACCTACTTTGCTAATATGTTAACCATTTAATCAGAAAACTTAGCTACCTGGACGACGAAATGCTAATACATAAGGAAGTGAGACAAAAACCCTAAGAATAATAGCCTTCTTCAGGAGGAGTCTACTTATTTTGGAGGCCAAACGATGAGATATATATGCACGCAGAAAATATCTTTTTAGTTATAGTTATAGATTGACAACAATCTACGGTCTATTGAGACATATTGACTGTTTACGTTCTAACATTAGCTAGCCACCAGCGAGCTTTTGATTAGCATTAAACAATCGCGGTATCTACCTTGCTATCTCAGGTACTCTTCTTCTGCGAGCTAGAGTAGTTGCAGTAAATAACAGCCTTCAACGTTAGTATGGTCATGTTATTATGAAAATGAAAAGATATGTTCAAAGTGTATATAAAAAAGGCGCAACTATCAACTACTCGAATAGAAATAGAAATTATACACTAAATTAGTGTTTCACAAGCCATTTAACATTCTTCATCTTCGCAATATATGGTTAAATGTGAAATTTTTAGCGAAAACATTCGAAATGAACCATTTAAAGAAAAAACTATTGGTATTTCAGCTTAACGTATAATGTTTTTAAAAAAAGTCATTCCAGCACGTGTTATACTATACGAGTAAGAAAAAAAAACAATTTACTTACCTCTGAATTGTACAGGTTGTCCTACAACTCCTCCTCCGACATCCGCCACTTGAATCAAACCTGAATCATATACCTTCGCGACCAGAGGTCCCGATGGTAATTTTTCCCCGTCGACAGACACATCGATCAAATGGGTACCTATTTCGGTAGGCACAAATTCTACACTATGAACACCGAGTCTGTTTCCAGGTAACACGCGAGCGGGAACGACACGTTTTGAGGGTGCTACGACGTGTACTCTAAGATCCGAGGGCGGTGTCGAAGTTGGAGTTATTATTTCGAATATTGCAGGAGTGTTGGCAGGCACTAGACGGGTCGCCTCGCCGAGAACGGAAAGGGCAGAATTGTTGGACATGATTTTGACATGCCACGGGCTTCCTATGGATCAGGAACGTAATTATTGATAAGTTAGCGGGTTTTTACCGATTGGAGTTGCTCTAGAGGTTCATTATTATAAATAATCTCAATTGATTTTGGTAAGTTCACTTTTAGAATCATGCCTTAAATTTTTTCACA
Source organism: Diorhabda sublineata (assembly GCF_026230105.1). NCBI lineage: Eukaryota > Metazoa > Arthropoda > Insecta > Coleoptera > Chrysomelidae > Diorhabda > Diorhabda sublineata. The sequence continues at coordinate 5,337,368 of NC_079474.1, read as the reverse complement.
ATAAAAACGTGAGATGTATCGTTTGCAATGAATATTCAAACAACTTTCATTTGACGGCAACTCATCATCTATCGCATGCCTAGCGAGAAGAACTTTCAAATCTGCTATAGATAACTTGGATTTATAGTAATAAAACATGTGGTGAATGAAGGATTCTTTTATTAAGTATTCACAAATGTTTCAGTCAAAAATGTTTGATAATCTTAAATATCCATCAGTCGTATCCTAAATTTATAAGTTGATATAGAAATATAAGTTCTTTAGTACGCCCTACAAAGTCAGCTAAGGTACATTTGTAAACAATAAGAAAGCGCAAAGATGTCAGATAAAATCACATAATATAATAAAGATCAAATAACAAAAATTCCGACATAGCTAATTTATGTAGAGACCTAGGGTATTCCAGCGAAAATAAATTGTTGAACGTTGCCATGAATCTCAAGTGTCCTTAGAAAGTTATTGAAGGTTAAAAGTAGAATGTGCTGAATTTTTGTTGAAAATACAGTTTTTTATCATATACAAAGTTCCCATTATTAGGTTTGCAGGTATAACTTTACATTTTTCATTATAAAAATTCATTAATTTTCTGTAGGAACCGTGAAAAAATGATTCAAAGCTCATTTTTGTTGTTTCTTTATGTTCGTCGCCTCCCAATTAATTTTTTTCGTCTGCATATTCTTCTCCTTTTGCGTTAACATTGCGTTGATTATATTAAGATATTTTATCAATGCTGCCAACTCTATTGAAAGCGCCAAATTTGTGGTTTTCGCAGTGAAGACTTATTAAAATAGAAAAAAAAATTGGCAAATTCGAACATGGGATTACTTCACAATTAAAGTTATCGAAGACTTGGGTTCATGACGCAATAACTCGATATAAGAAGAAAGGCAGTTTTCAAGACATCTTCCATCAGGAAGGCCGAAAGCTACCAAGCCAAGAGAAAATAATTTCAGTGTTGTTAGCAGCCAGCGAAATACATGCTCAATAAACCTTTATAATTGAATATAGTAAAATGACAAATAGAGATGCGAAGTGTGGACGTTGCCATTGCTAGATGTCAGACTGTATAGTCCCAACAATCAAGCAAAGTAGTTGATCGGTTATGGTCTGGAATTGCGTTTCTAGTCATGGAACTGACGATTTGATCAAAATTGACGAAATTATAAAACAGGAACATTGCGATTAATTGGAGATTGAAAGATAAAGAGGTACAAGGGATGGTAATAGACATAATTTGGCCTCCTCCGAGCCCAAGTCTCAATCCCATTAAACTTTTGGGTGAAGAGCTTTTTGCGAAAACACTCAATATTGCATTTGAGTTTTATTTAATTTTTTTTACTTTAATTGAGGTGGTAATAAAGTTATATAGCGTTATATAGCGTATTAATTCACTAATTTTTTTAAAGAACGTTGATAAACATGATAAAAAATCATAACAAAATTTGTTTTTACATCCTTCGATATCTGGTTGTTGATATATTTAAGGTTAACTATTTTGAAAATGTGATAGCTTCGGTTGAATGTGCTACAAATTCAAATATAAACAAAGTTTATTTTTTCAATAATATAAAAGATTATTTTAAAAATATATCAAGGAGAAAAAAATTTGTGAATTCCATAGTAATAAACTATGACAGACTCTATAAATTTAGCTTAAAAAACAGAAACATTCATTAGGTTTATCATTAGGGCCCATTTTAAATTAATCGGGATTATTTCTGGTATTATATTCAACTAATATAGTGTTTAAAATTAGCTCTTCTAATACATTGGTAAGGTTTTTCAGTATTCTTATCTTATTTGGTACTAAATTGAAGTTTAGAAAGTTATATCAACAATCTTATACCAAATCAATTCAAAATTGAAGCCCATTTTGGATTATCACAACAAATCAAGACTACAAAAGATACTAAAATTCTTCCTTTTCAAACAATTTATCTTAATTTGGTGCAAAAATAAATAAAATTAATCCAAAAATTATATTTACATGTTCCATCTGTTTGTATCAACTAAAAAGTCATTTAAAATTAACTGAGATCTTTTAGCTCATAATAAAATTGATATTTTCTAGTAAAATTGTCCTACTTCTACTATTCTTAATCACAATAATCGTAATTAAGATAAATATCTAAGAAGATTGTTCTAGAAAGTAAAATGAAAACGGTACCATCATAACAAATCTCCTTCATGAAATGTTATTCGGTACCTCTAGAGCAACAGACCCAATCACGTAATTCTTCCACTTAACAACACGAATATCTTCATTATCGTAAATGATAACAATTTTACCTGGCACTATAAATCACTATTAACTATTCACTACAACAGTACCGTACGATAAATTACTTATTGTCGCATATATACGTGAACTTAAATATATAATGATGTCGAAGAACGATCGTCGAACGGGTTCAAATAGTTTACCGACCGTAAAGTATCCGCAGTACCGAGTAACAGCGAATGGTGTTGGTAGTACCGAGCGTTGTAACGTGGATCAGGCGAAGGAAGGTGGGCGCAGCGAGAGAGGCGATGCGCATTCTTTACCGAGGCTACCTACACCTCAGGTAACATACTGACAAAGAAGTAAGAAACTAAAGGGGAGATAACTAAAAATATTTATAAATTCATTTATATAGTATATAATATATTTTAAATAATATATTCTACGGATAAAGAAGTCAACTATTATACTAAAGGTAGTTATGATACTAAAATTACTATTTTTATTTTTAATATCGGAAAACTCATAATTTAAAGGTTAAAAGTGATAAGAGAAAGAAAATGGTCGCATTCAGCGGACGAAACCGTTGTGCAACTTTTGTACAACCGTAGCGGAATGGTTCGGTGACATACACTACAAAACATGTGCTAGGTAACGGTAGCGGAAGTGAAATTCTTTAAAAAGGAACTAGATAAATAACTTCCCCATTTACCATTTAATGTAACGCTTGTTGAGCTCAATAAAAGTAACCAAAATAGTCTCTGTTATGAAAATCCCAATTCTAATCGTCACCGTTACCGATAAGTAGTTGTAACGCTATGGAAAATTGGGTATAACTTTTTAAATACCCTGTAGAACACATCATAACCCTGTCACTGAAAAAATGTAACTTTGATATAGCAAATCATTCTGGAACATGCTGTAAGATGTGAGGACAACTCCAGTTATTGTTCTACCCTTATCCAAAAAATCAATCATGATTACTCCCAAAAAACTGAAGTAAAAACTTTTTCAGCAGATTTTTGGACACGAAACTTCTTAGGTCTTGGAGAACCAGAGTGTAGCCATTCCATCGATTGTTGCTTTGTTTCTGGATCGTAAAAATGTATCCAAATCTAATTCATAGAAACAATTCGGCTTAAGAAATCGCTTCCAAATCGAGCACAGATCGAACGCGGTGCTTCTACCCTTGCACGCTTTTGGTCAACATTCAAACATTTGGGGATCCATTTTGCAGCAATTTTTTTCATGTACAAATTGACGTGAACTATATGATGAAAGCGTTCATATGAAATATTCAGGCTAACTAGATATCAATACATCCTCGTAATAATGGCTAAAATATCTCAAATTTTCAAATTTATATCTCAAAGGACAAAGGAAGCTCAGAACTTTATCGCACTATTCAATCACTCTGTATACAATTCTTCAGTCTTATATATGGAAAAGATGATAATGAGGAATAAAACTGGAGTTATGGTTTAATTTAATAACTTTACTCTTCCGTAAAAGAATGCTAAGACATGATGTATTTATAATTTAATAATTCGAGGAAAATCGAATTTCGTTATAACGAAATACCAATCATTCCTTACTGTTCTTATTTCTTTGTCAGTAAATAGAAATTGCAATGTTCTGGTTGACCCGTGGATTTTACTTATACCTACTCATTCGTTGAATACGTTAGTACCAGGAGCAACGAAAGTCAGCAGAGATTAATAAATATAAAAGCAACGATTGTAATTAATAAAACGTCCGCAACGTATCTGAGCCGAAATCCAATCCATTATAAAATTACTTACTCTCAATTTTTTGTGTCAGTAGGACACAAAGTCAAAGCGTCAATGAACCGTCTTCTTAAAATAATATTCATTGACTGATCAGGACATCCTTTTAAAAATAAATCGTATGCGTCTTTAGATTTCATACCTGCTTGATTCATGGGCGTAGTAGTTTACGATAATTGAAATATATACCAATAACCTTCACCTATTAATTGGTTGGTCGAATTTTTTAACTTGACGAAAAACTTTCATAAATTGAAATTGAATTCGTTATAGTTCAAAGTTGTTTGATTTGTTTTCTGAATCATGAATCTATTTGTTCGCTATAAAGTGTGAAAATTAATTGATGAAACTCCTAACGTAGTCTTCGATACGGCAACACTAGAAGTACGTAACTTGGAGGAGTATAAATGGACATACGATAGAAGTTTGGTAAGCACTAGTTCTCACTTGATCGTGTCAGTATTTTGTGAAACCGTATTTTGGAACGCGTTCTAAAAATGACTTCACGTAATGATGTGTCCTATCAGATTTGGCATAGGGCAACAGAAATATTTGTACAACTTTCCTAATTCGAGAACTCATCTATAGTTTATTTCAGAAAGGTATAGAGTAATAAAACCTTATTAGGTATTCAAAGAGACCACAGAGTAACCCAACGAATATATAAGACACTTTCATAGTTTGGCATTGATTTCATTTTAAAATTCTTTCTTTTTATCAAGTGCAAGTAGTACCACCCGAGTTAAGATCAATATATGGGTTTAGCCTATTGTTATCCATTCACAAACACTGAAAATATTGTGCCAAAGGCGTGCCGGTAGGATACTCTGGGCAGAAAATATATTTTTCCCAATTCTATCACGTAATAACCTATGGCCGACACCGAAATTGAGCCGAACTGGACGAAATTCCCATTTTATTACTCTATACTTTTCTGAAATACACTATAAAGGGTTATCAGTATGGGATATTTTAAGGGTTATAACTGATATCCCCGTATCACAATAAACGCTGCTTGGATTTGCAATGGAATTCCTTTTATGTGATAATATTCAATTGTCTTCTTCGAAACTATATCAAAAGATCAGTTTATTTACTTAATTTCTACACCTTGTAAGTTGTCTCATGGTTTTCAGTCACCAGTAGAATCATGATTATCTATTCATACATCAAATTGTCTATTATAAAATGTATGCTTCAAAAAAATATTGACAATGTGAATTTATATGGAAAAGGAATCCATTTTGTTTCCTTTTTCAAAAATTGGAATATTTGGAATTCGATTTCGAATGGTACCACTGTGATTGTTAGATTCCAATCGACAATGGTACTGAAAATTTATCTATAAAGAACGTGTAGCTTATTTACCTTAACAGTTGATGTTGATTGTTTTTTTTTTCATGTAGAAAACAAGAGGATAAACCCTTTTACACTCGAGTAGTTAGAGTGGTGCCTACAGCGCGGAGATTCCCGTGGATATTGATCTTGAGCTTAAGTAGGTTGTATTGTTCGGGAAGGATGTGCTTTGGTAGCACAAAGGAAGGAGTCTTGATAAATTGAAGTTCTGGACGTCTCCAGACCAATTCGATGGTCATGAACCACGTCTGCCTGTCGAGAAGATCTTGCAAATATTGCTCTAGGTGGGATTACGCTCTATGCTCTAAGCTGTCCAAGTTTATGGTCAACGCTCTCCCGTTTCGTCATATTCAAGTGAAATACAATATTCTGTCATTATAAAATGACAAATCTGTAATAGTTTTCATCACACCACGTGAAAATCATAATTGTAGACAGTCCTGACCATTCTTCTTATATTTTCTTCCACCGGAAATTCTTCGTAATATCTTTTTATTTCAGATTTTATATTAAGTTTATTGTTTATTTCTAGTTTTTTTTTATTTTCTCTTGATTCGAAAATCTACATTTTTTTTCATCATTTGTAATTTATTAGGGCTCCCAAATACAGTGAAGAGCAGGACAATCAATAGCATTATTATTTTAAAGCGTATCAAAATAAGTTATTACTGTGAAATTATAATAGAAATTATACGTGATTTTTCATTATAAACGAGTATTATCAATCAAGGTGCAAGATTTTTGGTAAATTTTAATTGTTTGGATTCAACATAAAAATATAAAATTCGACCAACCTTATTTGAAAAAATCTGAAGCTGTACATGTTTGAAAGAACTATTTTTATTTTTTATTGACCATTAGCTAAAATTAATGTAGAATATTAACTCTAAGTTACGGACGATCTTCGTTACATATTTCCGTAATTCATAACCGCATATATATTTAATAAATCCAATACTTGGCGATGTCAAAAGTAAGCTTTTTACCGTTTCCTAACAATGAGATAACCGAAGCTTCAGGTTTTCCTAAAAAAAATCCACTTACCTGGAACAGTCTCGCCGTTGAATCGTATATCGACTCTGTGAGGTAGAGCTTGATGTGGAGTGAACGCAGCCTTAAACCTTTGACCACCAAGACTTTTTACACTGGACGTGACGCGACCGCCCTCAACTAGAATTTCCAGATCACCAGAACCGGCACCGCTACCATCAACTGCAATAAAAATATACAGAATTAAAATTCACGTTTCTTTATTTTTTGTCTCTAATCTTTTTACTTAAATACTATAACTGAGGCGACAATAGATAATTATAAATAATTTCAATTTCAACAGTTCATATGATTTAATAAGCATCCAAAAGTGTATTAAAAATGATAAGAGCAAAATTAAATCATAATTATAAAGAAAATAACATAGGAACCTATTAGATAGTTATTTTGTAGAAAATAGTAAATAAATAACTGGTACTCAGAAAAAAATTAATAAAAACACTATCACCAGACACGATTATCCGAATTAATATTTATTACTGCGAACAATAAAAACAGTTTCAGCAACAAATTTATTGAAAAAGTAATAAATTTGCATCAACTGCTTATTCAAAAGACCACAACGAATAAAAAGCATTTATACATTGACAACTACTCAGATTTATATATATTGAAGATAAGACTGGGACTTATCTATGGAAATCCGGGATGTCTGCATCCCTCAACTGATTTCCCAGATGTTGGAGTTGTGGTGCACCGGTTGAATCCTTTTTTTTTCAAATCTGTTCTACCTACTCGCTCCTTCTTTAGTAATTTTTATCTGGGGTCCTGTTCCCTTCCTCATTTTTTTCCGCAGTTCTACTGGTTTTAGGTTGGGAGTTCAACAAAGGATTCAACCGGTGCACCATACCAATCCAACAAATACTACTCCAATATCTGGGAATCCAGTTGGGGGCTGCAACAATCCCGAATTTCCATAGATAAGTCTCAGTCTTATCTTTAATATATATAAATCTGAGTTGTTTTTAATTTATAACTATTTTTTATTCGTTGTGCTCTTTTGAATAAGCAGTTGATGCAAATTCACTGAAATCATTAAAAATATAGTTTTCAAAAGTTATAAAACAAGCTGTGAAATTTATATAGAAACGTAGTTTTTGATTCAACAGCACTGGAACTTGGAACGGCGATAGGAAAACATGCGAGTTTGATCTTAATCGAGTCAGCAAGTTTTGCGTTATGTTTTAAGTTTTTATGAAACAGTATTTGGAAGTGACATTAAATTTGGGCAGCAATGTACTATCAAATTCGGCTTCAGACTGTAAATAAAAATTTTTATAAAGAAATTGTCAATTCAGATCATCAGTTGCTGAATAAAATGTACAGGGAACATTTGATTTCGCATCACACTACCGTTCCTCAGGTTTGATAATGAGAAATATTCCTGTGGCTTTTCAATCCCCTTGTTATTCTAATGTGAGTCCCTGTGACTTCTTCCACTTTCATAAGCTGCAAACTCATTCGAAACAACGTCGTTTAGAGACATTTGAAAACATTCGAAAGCTGTAACCGACCAGCTGAAGCTCAAACATCAGAGTTCCAACACAACACCGAGAAGTGGTAAAACTATGATCAACAGTGCATTGTTTCTCAAAGACATAACTTTGAAAGGTACAACATTTAATTGTGGTTCCTTAGCACCTTTTCCTCTTTCCTAACCATTCGTAAGGAACGTCTGTTTGGGACATTCAAAGATTGTAACCGACCATTTAAAGACTTTTCCAGTATCCGAGTTCCAGGTTTTGCACTGAGAAGTAGAAAACCCACCATCAACAGTTCATGGTTTGCCAAAAGAATTAGATACTTTGAACATTCAAATGATTGTTACCGAACTGAAGGCTATCCCAGTGACCAAGCTCCAGAACTGCAATGAGAAGTGGAAGAACCATCATCGACAGGTCAACACTTCATTTTCTTACATAGAATCTTCACATGCATAGCAGTTGTAGGAAATAGTAATAATAGAAGCAGAACATCATAAGTAGTATTAGTCATAGCTGTGAAGCTATATGTATTGATGTAATTTGTTTAACTTGAATTTTTAGATACTTAATTATTACACTCGAGTTTATTTAGAATGAATGTTATAGAAAATGACTAATTTTATGAAAATTTCCTTCGAATCTTATGATAATTACTCACTTTCAAATTCCACCGGCTGTCCCAAGACGCCGTCAGGTACAGGTTGAACTCTAACCGAAGCAGCGCCCCCTTCTTTCCGAATTCGACTATATACCGGCGAATTTCTACCATAACTATCACTATACTTCTTCGACGTATAATCCTCCTTATAACTCTTCTGAAAACTTTGTTCTTTTAAAATAAATTTCGAATGCTCTTCGGCTTTCCTTCTTCTTAATTCCGTATCTAATTGAGACTCTGTTAAATTAGCTAGTGACTCCAAACTTCTATCAGACAATATATTTCTGGTTTTTGCTATGGCGTCCCAGGAATCCCTTCTGGCTGACGACTGATCGTTAATGGAAGAAACTTTGACGATTGGACTCGTGTCTACGCCGTTCGATGGAGAGTTACTGAAAACTTTATTTTCGGATACGCGTTTATCGTATCTCGAAGTTGATATATAACCTACATCAGGACTGTTTCTGGAATAAATTTCGTTAAATAGAAGGTGTTATTATAAACTTGCTCAACTGTATATACCTATCTAAATAATTCGGACTTCTGGAGTCTTCTAATCGCATAGATGACATCTTGTTGGTAAAATCGTATCTCTTTTCGTTCAATTTCCGGCTTGATATATAATCCGGACTATCTCTTCCGTGAATTGGACTGGTTGGACGATAATTAGGACTAGGTGGGTGAAAATTGGGACTGGCAGTCCTGTAAATACAATTTGTAATTTGTAAAGTTGAAACAACTATTTATAAATAAATAACTAATTGTAGCGTATCGTCTCTGGCAAAATGGTGGAAAAAATCTTTTGTGACCACAACTTTCCATAGATTTCCCACAAAATCATCAAGCCATGATAAAGTAAATCAGAAATATGCAGTTAGACCCCAGATCTGATATAATTCTACTAACTAGACCCAAAAATTCCAATGAAGAGCATTGGATACACTTCCGACAGCTCTATTTTGTAGAAAAAAAGGAAATAAGAAATGGTCATCTTGATCTAGGTTCCATGATAGGAAAAAGAGGAGGAGTAATGAACAGGAATTAAAGAAGAATGATTGAATTCTGTATTAGCAATCAATTAATAATAGGAAACTAGAGAGCAAAAACTGCATGATAGATTCATAGCAGAAGAAAGAGAAGCAAAAAGTATAATAGATTACATAGCATACTCGAAGAATATAAAGGAAAGGACAATTGGGAAAATAGTAATAATACTAGAAGCAGAAATTGAAACAAACAAAGACTAGTGAAAACGGTACTGGAGATAATGAAGTAGGAAAGGATCGGAAAGAGTGAAGAAAATGGATGAAATGGGAATTAAAACTAAAATCCCAATACTCTGATGCTCGAAAGGGCATAAGGAGTTCTAGAGAAGAAGGAGAAGAAGAAGAAATGGAAGTTCTAGTTACTTAAGGCGGATTTCCAACAAACGAACAAAGTTACAACAAAACAGCAGCTCTGTCGAATTCCACAAAACAAAAATTGGAACAAAATAAGAAACATTTTGAAAACTTCTTGTCGCTGGCGAATGCTTTAGTCAACAACGGTAAGTCCCGTCAGTCGGCGGAAAGATTAAAAGCAAACAATAGAATCCGCTTTGTTAACAACAATCAACAGCAAAAAAGAGGCATAAATTTGAATATTCATAACAAATTACTTCAATTTTTCATGTATTCATACCATATAACTAGATTTAATTATGGGCAATGGGCAGATTATTTTTTTCTATTATTATTTCATTGCCATATCTGCCATATATTCATTTTTCGTCGTGGTATGATGAAAAGTGAAGTAAGCACACAACTAGTTTTAGTCGAACTCGAGTTTCGAGTTTTTGAAAGATTTCTTCCATAATCTGTTTTATTCCCTCCACTATGACGCTTAACACCTACCAAGCAATAATTTCGTTAAGCAGGCTAAGAACAACTTTCAATTAAGATCATATCATCCCGTCTCCAACAACCACGATGCAAGGCTCATTTTTCGACTTTACCTACACGAACTATTCATATTTTGTATATTTCAAAAAAATTACCTGTACACCGGGCTGTGATTCCTCTGGGTATAATTAGGACTATAATTGGGAGTTCTATCTTGATATATAGGTGAACTAGAAGTTAGTCTTTTCTCGGCAACTGATTTCATGTGATAATCTTGGGCATATTTGTGGGTTTCTTCCAGCAATGGACTTGCATTTTGTCTATAACTGAATAACTGAGATCAGATTTATTCGTTAGGTTCATGGACCGCAGCACGCAGTGGTGGATTTACCAGCAGGCTGAGACCACAAATTTTAAAGGGCGGCAAATTTTGTTAAATTTTTACAATTTATTTATAAAGTTTAAGAAAAAATATTGTTCACAAGGAGGAGATAAGTTCTGAATGTTTCATAGAACGAAAAGTAATTTGCTATACGCTATATAAAATATGCTAAAAATTGTGATTTTATACAATTCTTTGCCGTGAAAAAAAATTCATTGATAGAAAATGTGAATTGATTAATTGAGAAATAAGGTATCCAATTTCAGAGGTCAATAAAAGTGGCAAAACAGTAAAAGTAAAGTTATTTTGGCAGTATATTCAAGTTTCAAGCATTCATTCCTTCACGTGCCACAAAGTTGATTGATTGTATATCTAGCAACACGTTTAGGGATTCTACAGCTAGTTTTTACTGTACTAGTGGTGTTTACACGCTAGACAATTATTTCATTGGCTGAGAGGTCTTTATCTTATATTCCAACGGATTCACAATTCGATTTTAAACTTCCGGTACGTCTGGCCTATGCAATGACCATAAATAAATCGCAAGGGCAGTCATTGGAAGTTTGCTGAATTAACTTGAAGTCTTCCAAAACAAAACTAAAAATATAGTTTATCAGAAAGCTTTAAATTGAATATCAGAATGTATCATAACTATGTCTCTGTCAATATCAAATTGGAATCTTATAAATAGCCAGTATTCCAGGAAAACTCTGTTTTGTAAGTAAGAAACATGTGTAATTGATCGAAAATAATAATCTAACTTCATTAATATTTAGCATTTTGTTTATTTGTTTTAATAAAAAAAGTAATTCCTTTTGTTTGCTTTAAGTTTATTTTATAGAAAAGTTCAGGTCTTTTATTCATCGGTTGAGGCACTATGAAGTCATCTAGTCTGCTATACGAAATTGACGTGTTTGTCTAGATGTCTAAAAGAATATTTTGTGAAATACTTTTCTTAATCTGTGAAGGTTCGTGTGAGAATTCACTACTTGTTTTTCTTTCCAATATGGAAGATTTATTATCAAGAAACATCCTTGAGTAATTTCTAATTGCTTGAGAGACCTTTTGGTCCCCCTTGAAAATATAATAGAAGATCTAGCTTTTAATTTATGCCTGAATAAATTGAAAATAGTCTGGACATTCTTCGTTGTAGTTACAGAATTTTTTGAATATTATTTTGTTCCGTTCTATATATAAATAAGAAATAGCTTAAAAACAAGTCAATAATCATATTTACTTTTATTCTTATTTCTATTTTTTTTTATTTTGTCAGATTAGTCCTTGGAAGGATTGCAAGCAGCCGGATCACTTTTTAGATCAATGAATTAATAAAAATCATCATTGTCTATAAGGCTATCATCAATTATTTCTGCATTTAGACAAAGTCAATTATAAATGGTGATGGAATTGAGTCTCTGTCTCTTATGAAGTTCCAGAGTTCTACTTGGAGAACTGTATACACACCTAATACTGGTTACGTACGAGTCGATAGATCAATGGTGGGTAAAGTATTTTCTACTGAATTATTCTTCTTACCTGGAGTAAGTCGTATTTTTTGTAGGAGTAGACAAACTAGGACTGGAGCTGTTCATTCGATGTGTAGGACTTGTTCTGTAATTAGATGTAGGACTGCTACTCGATTTCATACGTTTTTGAGTACCTACTCTCATCATATACGGAGAACCTTTGACATCATAACCATTAAAATACACGTACACCTAGAAAAGAAAAGAAAAGAAAAAGTTAAATTCTGGATTTTGAAGTGGGTGTGTTAATTTATCCATATAAGAAGTTTACTGCAATTTTCCTGAAACATGATAAATTCGTTCAATAGCCGACGATAAGGAATATTACAGCAGGAGTACTACCAGCCTATCAATCTATTTGTGCTGTATCTACAGTTATAGTAGCACTTCTGATTCTAATCAAGCTAATCATTCATTCGGTCACTGTCATATTATCATTATTCGATTTAGTTTTAGCAAATACAAGTCATTTACATAACCTACGTCTTTTCCAATCAATTCGCGATGTAAAACACAATGTAAAACGGACCAATCCCATTTAAAAATCTTTCCAGCTCAGGACTACAGACAACAACATCTCTCCGTGAGATTTAAGAGTTTCTTTTATTGTTATGTAGAGAAACAACAAAAATGAATAAATCATTCTATACCTCCAAATAACATGCAAGTCCGGATCCGACTTAGTAATAATGTTTTCTTGTAAAATAGGACATAAATCCCAAAAGTACAAAGTACAAATGAAAGTAATCCTGATTGTATCCTGACTCAATTGTAATCATATTTGTCGAACAACCGATCGGTAGAAGTTAGAAAAACCTATTTCTATAAGAGCTTATAGAGCAAAACAGATATAGAAGAAAATATATAAATGATCATACTTACCCTGTGTTTACCTGCATCTTTAGGAGTAAAATGTATCCTATAATGAAAATTATCCAGTTTTTCCACATGACAATGGACGGATCGCTTATCGTGTACAATATCGGCAAAAACTTCTCCAGGTACTCCGACACCTCTACAATCAACGTCTATAGCGTGTGGTATGAGTGGTAAAGCTCCTTCAAGTCCGGATACTTGGACACCATTCGGATCGAAAACAGAACAGGTAAACGGTCCACCCTAAAATAAATAAAATATAGCCGTTGGAGCTTCATATGGAATCTACAGACACGTTTATTTTTCAACGGAAAAAACTAAACACAAATTGTGATTGACATAAAAAACAGAATGGGCTCAGTTGTAATGAATAATGCACTTGTTTTGAAAGGGTAAAGAAATTAAGTATCTTGGCTCTTCATTACCGGCTGGCTACTGACAAGTTAATTAAGAATTATTCCATCTAAAATCGCCTAGTTATCAAAGCCGGCCCATTTTAGATTTTTAGGAACAAAACTTCAAGAAAATCTTCTCTACTGTCCCAAAGAACAAAATTTACATGAGTTTGATTTTTAGTAGCGCTTATTTCCGCCTATTTAAATAAAAACTGAATTGAAAATCGATACTTTCCAGCTTCATCATCTTTTGTTGTGAAGTTTTTCTATTAGAAGATATCTGTATGATCAATACGGAATTTATTGTGGGAAACATAGTAGTTTAAGTCTAAATGAAGATAATTGGATCAGACGATCCCTTTGAATAATAGTAGTGTAATGAAAATGAGTGTTTTTTAGTCATTTTTCGTGACTTTAGCGTCTAACTGTTGAGAATTAATATGCTGAACATCATAGTTGCTTTTGTCTTTTCGTTCTTCATTTCTTCTTTTAGGCTTCTGCTACTGGACGCCGATGTACTTGAGGCTCATAACCTTCAACTTTAAATAGATACATTGGTATTTTCATGTTTAGTGGATGTACGAGCCGTTTTTCATTTACAGCAAACATCAAATCATTTTTGTTTCCAAATAACTATTTTTATCTCAATTTGTTGTCTATAACAATTCTGACTTTGCAACAGAATTTTTAGATATTTTCATGCATGCAATTATTTCTCATCGTAAATAATTTTAATCCATTAGTTAAAACGTCCAGATTTTTTTTGTAAATTTGAAGGTAGGAACAGTAGTTTCTGTAATAAGTATCAGATTTTTATCTCGCAGTCAACACGTTCGTTTCATAACCTAAAAATTGGGATTTTTTAAAATTTCAAAGATTCAAGTTTTCTTCTATGAAGAGTGGACTGCTTAAGTCAACTTGTCGCTGAATATAATGTATGATATGTATCTTAATTCCCGCGGAGCATGAGTTTTTAATTCTCAACAGTTAAGACGCTAAAATCGATTGAAATTCATTTTCTGTACGCTGCTATTATTCAAAGGGGTCCCTCGAGCTCACTGGTCTACAAGATTTTCGTACCAAAGGCGAGACTTTTATTTTTAAGATGGAAATACCCGTCCAATAATCGAAAAAATATTTATTAAGCCCTAGCACGTACCACTTTTCAATAGCTTAATTATCCCTATTTACATTAGCAAGTAATTCGATATCAAAGACGATGGGATTCGGCTATAATAGATGATTATTGTTGGTTTTTAAAAAGTGCAGCCCCTCATAACAGGAAAAAGTAGAGCTAATTGATATTTAAAGTGATTTTTTTAGTTTTTGTTTTTAATAGATGTGAAGGATGTTTATTAGGTGTAAACTATTGTCATTATGTACAATTTAAAAAACGTGAAATTAGTTTTCTGATAAATATTAAATATTTTACCAATGAATATGGTTCTATAAACGTAACTTCAAAACCTTACGCGTTACAATCATTTTTTTTTCATATTTTCGTATTTGTATAGATCCATTTTATTACATCCATTTATGCCATTCATTTTTGTGTTATTACAACAAAAAATAAGTCATTGTACAAAATACAAATACCTAGGCATGATCATCACTAATGATGGAAGATTAGATGAAGCAATAGCACAAAGAAATAACCAAGGAAGATAAGCAATAAGGCAACTAAATAGTGTATTGTGGGACAAACAAATATCCAAGGAAAACAAACATCGAATATACAATAGCATAATAAAAAGTATAACAACATATAGTAGCGAAGTCTGGCCTCTAAAAGAAAAAACAGTCAAAATGATTGAAGCCACAGAAATGGATTATTGGAGACGCGCGGCAGGAATATCAAGACTGGAAAAAATAAGAAACGACAGAATCAGGTAGATCATGAAGGTGCAACACACGATTACGGAAGACATTAGGATGAATCAGTTAAGATGGTACGGACATATCCAAAGAATGCCTGAAGACCGCATACCCAAACAAATCTTAAATTGGGCACCAAAAGGAAGAAGAAAGAGAGGAAGACCAAGATTAAGTTGGAGAGAAGGTATCGAGAAGGATATTCGAGAGAGAGGATTGAAAGAAGATCTTTGGGAAGATCGAGAAAAATGGAAACTGGGAATCGGAAGACGGTGAAGAACGTTTTAACCCGATTAATATATATACAAACAAATTCTTTTTTATCTACCAGTGAATCTTCATTTAGATTTAAACTACTATCTTTCCCACTGTGAATTTTAAAGAAAAAGATGATGAAGCTCGTAAATATCAATTTTAAAATGTCTATGCTTCTAAATGCTCTTGATTCTAGATCTCTTCTGATTTGAAATTAGTTTCTTTCATAGTTTTATAAAAGTCTTTATTTAAATAGGCAGAAACAAGCGCTAGTAAAAATCAACCTTATGTAATTTTTGGTTTTTCAAACCCTAAAGAAGAGTTTTTCAAAGTCACACCAAAATCTAAAATGAGTCGACAACAATTTTTCTTTATTTTCAGACAATTTTATTTAGAATGACTCGTAAGGTTTACAAATAAAGACATGGAAAAGTTATGAAAACTAAACTATATGACTTGGACATCTGAGCGAATGAATGAAGGAAAAGCAGCCAAGAATATCTATAAAGGAAGAGTAGGAGAGATATTAAGGATTTGATACACCAGAATGAGGTGGTTATATGAGGTAGAATAATACCTAAAAGCAGTGAAATTAGAAAAGTGTAAAAAGAAGGCAAGGGATCTAGCGAAGCCGAGTTGTGTAATAAAGAAGGAGAAAATTTGAAAACACCAGAAGTTTTGCTCCACCAACTACTAACTTACCATAACCTAAAATTCAGAGAAAATAATTACCTGAATTTGTTTCCCTTGATATGTTATTTCTATTCTCCATTCTCCTGGTTCGTCGGGCTTAAATGTAGCACTGTTAACGCCATCTATAACTTTAAGTGGACAATTCAACGATCTTCCGCTTGGGCTATACGCTGTAACTAAAATGTCTTCTTTTCTAGGCGCACCTGTGACATATATTTGCATTAGATCATTTTTATATCGTTAATTAAAAAAATTGTAAGTCTTTTATATCATTTTTATGTGTGATATTGAGGATAATAGAATATGAAAAAAATACATATTGCATTACATACCTGTTCAGATTAGAGAAATAAAAATTCAAAATTTATATGCTCAAAAAGTACATAAACAATATTATTCGATTTAAATAAATAGTTGGTAATATTTGCAGATGTTTTCTTCTTGCTCCTCCTCTTTGTTTGATGTTTTACAGCTAGCTTAGAATACTGAGATCCAACTTTCGTACCATATCTTCTTTGGTCTATCCGGAAGTCTTCCGGTGTTTGATAAAAATTCTTCCACAATTTTGACTATGCAATCATCACCATCGTACATCTGACATCTTCTATATGCTTAAATAACATCCGCTTATAATGTCCTTATAAACATATATATCATAGTTGCCTTTCCAAGTCTGGTTCTTCTTTTCTTCTATTAAGCTTCTGCTATTGGACGTCGATGTAATTGAGGCTCATAACCTGATTTTTTGTCTGACCACATACAGTCAATAGGCTCTGTTCCAGAGTATTGGACTGAAGATGTCTCTCACGCAAACCAAAGCTAAGCTTTATAAAATGTTATTGCGTTATTGAGTAAAAAGAAGAAAAATAATTTGATATGGGCTTGGATGCTCGGAATTTGAAAGAAACTAGAGATACGCTCAAACGCAATCATTGGCTCAATGGTTTTGTTTCAATTTTTTAATAACGCGTAGCTGTGAGAAACCTTTCCGCAAGTTGGGTACATATTTTGCTCACAATAACTCATAAACGAAATCATTTTATTTCTTCGTGTGAATTCTAGGAGTTCTTGAATCGCTATTTGGATGATTTTTTTGCGCAATTTCGTAAACATTGATGAAACGTTTATAAACTATAAATAACTAGCCAAAACACACCAAAATCAGAAACAGTAAAAACAATTGATGTTTGTCGAATAGAGTGGAGTGACAGAGATGGTGAAAACAAAGAGACATTGAGGTGTCCTCGACGAGGTAATAGGGGTTAAGAAGGGGGATCATCGGCCTACACAAACAAAGAACCGCTATAATCCTTAAAAAAGGCTACTCTAGCATTTTTGGGAAACATAAACATTTTTACGAATAATATTGATGCTTATATACGATCCAACTTATTAAAACTCTGCTTCGCACTTAATTAAATTACCTATCAATTATATTCCACAAGTTCTATATATAATAACAATGATTGTGACGGAATTTGAGTCAAAAAGGAAATCTAGAAGTAAGATTTTTGATTTTTGGAATAACTCGCCTATTTTCAATGTGCTGTAATTAGGCAACCAATTGACATACTGAGCACATAGTGTGATCAATTTATTAACAATTTAATGTCTTTGAACAATTTATGGAATAAAAATATCTATGGATCTGAGGTTATACAGCCAAATTTAAAAAAAAGTTTCGCGGTTTGTGTGAGAAAGTTGAAACAATAAAAAGCGTCCAACCTTTGAAAGTTAAGAGTACGTGACTTTGTTTGGCCAACAGAGGAATACAACAGTACATTTTCTATGAAAAAACTTTTTAAACAAACAGCTCGTTCATCAGAATTTAACCTCCAGTAACTGTTTCTGATTTTACAACCTAAACAAATTGGTTGAAGTAGTGATCATCTTACAAACAAATACCTATATTAATTGCATTGTTAAATCTTATACTAGGAAAAGGCTAGAAAACATAATAAAACGTTAGACGAAATGTTTTAATCCAATCAGTTACCCCCAACTTCGACATCTTTGATAGAGCAAACGGTCGATTTGTGCGGAAAAGTTGAAACAATCAATTATTCCCACCATACAAAAGGATACTATCTTATTTATAATGAATTGTTCAAAATATTATACCAATCCTTCAGTTTGGATTTGTCAAATTTACTTACCTGTTGCATTTACTAGAACTTGTACTAAGGATCCTAAAGCACACGGCGCCATGCCAGGAGGCGCCACTTCCACTAATGGAGGCAGAACTCGAAAATAGTGACCTGATTGTACTTCTTGTTCTTCGTATTTAACGATAATTTCATGCATGCCCACTTTGGACGGAATAAAAGTACCTTTTCCTTGTTGAAGCTTGTTTCCTAAATAAATTTTATTGTCGGGTCCTCGTATTTCGGTCGATAAGCTTGAATATGATAGAGAAGAATCATGGAGAGTCACTTGATAGTATGTCTGCAGTATAAATCATAAATATTAATATATTTTCAATATTCCCCTTACAAAAATAATTTATAATTAGCAACAATTAGCACTAGTGGGAAGGCTGCTACTGAAGTTTTGAATTAGAGAAATAAAAACGAACATTTAGCGTTTGTCTATTTTCCTGGGACTTTAGCTAAAATTCGGATAACAGACTATTGGGTTTACAGAATAAGATAAAAAAAAATAGGATAAAAGAAGTCTTATTTATTAATTTTTGCATGTCGATCAATCATTTATTGCAGCACGTGGAGGCTTGGTGGTATTCTGATTTACATTTTATTTTGTTTTTAAAACAAGAACATCGGTTTGTTCCACATTATTTACCTAACCTAACCTAACCTAACCAGTCTGAGCATGAGCTTCTAAAATTTTCTTTCTGACTATTAAACAATTCTTTCAGCTCCTTTTCAAAATTTTCACTATCAACAATGATATTCTCCATTCTAAAGAGTTTTTGCAAATGACTTTTCAAGTTCACTTATCGACTAAACTGATGAATCTGAAGACAATGACAGAGAGAGAGAGAAAGAGGAAAATACAGAAAGTCAAGAAAGTGCCAGTGCGAACCTCAGTGTGAACTCAAAAATAAAAACATTGAAATTGGTTTCGGTATTGGCCTTTTCTCTAGAAGTACAGGCAGCAGATAAACGCTTGGCCTTTTTCTTTTCAACAGATATTCTATTATCCGAATTCTAGCTAAAATCCTAGGAGAATAGACAAACGTTTGGTCATTTTTCGACGAATAATCTATTGTCCGGCATTTAGCTAATATTCCAGGAAAATAGGCATACTTGGCGCGCCATCAGCCAACTGCTTATTATCCTGGGATATTAGCTAAAGTCCCAACTTGTCTATTGACCTACGACATATATACCATCGATATCAAGATCATTATTAAAACATAGTATTAGAATCGAATTTTTAATAAAACGATGCTATACCAGGTAGATTGAAATAAACTAATTGATCAAATTATGGTAAATTTGGCTGAGGTTTTTTATATCTTGTCTATCATTTATCTTGTTTTATGTGTTTTATTTCTTTGATTAATAATCGTTTTTACATAAAAGACTCATCTATGCTTAAGCAGTTTTTAGATACAGTACATATTCCTGACAATTACAAAATCATATCTCTAGACGTTATCTCAATGTACGAAAATATTCCCAATGATCTCATAACACACGTATTAAAAAATAGATGGTATTCAATCAAATAACATACATCACTCAGCTATGACTAGTTTCTAGAAGGTATTATGCTTATACAAACTAATACATAATTATTTCCAATATAAGGACAACTAAACGGATGTACAATGGGATCTCCAATTTCCTCACGTCTAGCGCAAATTGTTATGGAATATGTAGAAGAGAAAATACTAGATGATACAGATATTGATGTGGTGTTTTCCAAAAGACATCGAATCGTAAAGATAAATGCATTGGCCGAAGCTGTATGTATACAATTTCTTCGAAATATTCCTGCCAGACAGCTTGCGCTTGGTAAGATTAATTTAATCAATAAATTTATTTAAATAAATAGAAATATGGCGTTCTTTGGACCATGGCCGAACGGAAAGATGAAACAAAATTGTCCTCAAGGGTTTTTATATAAGTTTTTATAATCTGCAATTGATATTGGAAGAACTTTACCATTCTTTGAATACAACTTAATCCAAATCTTTGTTTTCTCGGTATTATACTGGGAATTATTATAAACATAAACAAGATTTATTATATCCATCGAACATACATTACCTCCACACTACAATTATCCTTATAACCTTTTATTTCATTAAATATATATTATCGACCTTGAAAAACTGATATTAACACTTTGTACTTGGCGTGTGGGAACAAAGTCATCTTCGAAATCTCATATTCGTCTCGCGTGTAACACTAATTTACTCAATTAAATATATAAACAGATTAAAACGCGATTAGAATATTCTGATAACATCCCTCGGACAATTTAAATTTATAGGATCGAACAGGTAGACAAGAATTTTAACACAGAAAAGAATAAAATATATTTTCAGTTGTTTTAAGACCGTGACGACATTCGATAACCATATAACAGGAAGCCAACGTGTTGGAAATATTAATAAGTATACGTTCTATAGGAACTTTTTTGTGTAAGGTTCAAAGAAACTACAACAACTAGTATACAGAGTGTGTACGAAACTTCTTAGGTCTTGGAGAACCAGAGTGTCGCCATTCCATCGATTGTTGCTTTGTTTCTGGATCGTAGAAGTGTACCCTAGACTCATCCATAGTAACAATTCGGTTTAAGAAGTCTACATCGGTTTTAAATCGAGCGCAGATCAAACGCGATGCTTCTACCCTTGCACGCTTTTGGTCAACATTCAAATATTTGGGGATCCATTTTGCAGCAACTTTCTCATGTCCAAATTGATGAGAATTATATGATGAACGTCTTCGTATGAAATATTCAGTGCTTCAGATATCCGTTTCAGCCCAATTTGATGTTCTGATAAAATATTTTCGAGGACTATCACAAAAACGTGCCATTCCGATCGGTCATCATCTTCCACCTCTTTTGAAGCTTGCAGTCCAATTTTTCACGGTCGCATACGAAGGACATTGATCACCAAGGATATTAAGCATATCTTCGTAAATCAGCTTACCTCTTAACCCTTTTAAATACAGGTACTTGATGATGGTTCCATACTCCAATTTTTCGATTTTCACAATTTCGGTGGACATCTTTTTTCTTTTAATTTATTGCGTAAGTCTGGTTTACTTTTTGACGTCAAACTTTACACTTACACTTCTAATAATTTATTGTTCATGCATGGAACTGCTCTAGGCTATCAATATATCCTTGTATATGTATTAGAAGAGAACAAAAAAACCTTTCACTTATTAGTGGAGAGTCGATCAAATAGTTGCTGGTTGCAAATATCTTGAAATTGAATTATGAAACAATTGGGATCATTGGGTGAAGTTATCAAAAATCGTAGCGTACAAAGGAGAAAGGAAACATATTTGCCTAATGGGATATCCTGGGATAAGATCATAAGTGAGGATAATAAAAGATTGTGAAAGCTAAGGAAATGGTATTAGAAATTGAGAATAGAGAAATTATTGAATTATTTAAATTTAAAGAAGTACTCACAGGTTCTCCAACTCTTCCAGATGTCGAATTGAGGTGAACATTGATGAGATCGTGAAGCGGTGGTCTTTCAGGTACCCATTGAAAATGAGCAGCGTACGCCATAACACCTAAATGTTCCACGTGAGCATCGGCCATATCTCTTGCTGATAGTATTGGTTCGACACCTATAATAAGAGTTATTATTATCACATCTTGCACAAGAAGTTTTCGTTTAATAATAATTTGAATTTTCATGAACAGTTTCAGTTTATTCCAATTTTATTGATTAATTAAAATCAACGGTCTAAGCCTTGAGGTTCGATTTTGATAATTTTCCAATTATTGATCCATAATCCTAATCCTGAATTTCAACACTTGTTAGCACTGGAAGTTTTGAAGATTTATAACAAACTGGATTTTTCATTTTCATATAAACGTCATCTCAAAAAATTTTATTTTTATAACTACTATCACATATTATTTGTTATTTATCCTGTATAATAGGATTGTGAGTGTGTTTTTGTATTTGTTTACATAATTTAGAAGTTATATTTCTTCATCATAACAAAACAAAATTATATAATTTTCTCATTCTAAACAACTATTTTACATGGTGTGGAAAATTATTAAACACTCTGGCTAGTGAACTAAATTCAGTTGTAAGCTAAATTATTAGTTAGTGACATTTAACTCAAAGTTTAATTCT
The DNA here is from genome assembly GCF_026230105.1 of Diorhabda sublineata. Taxonomy (NCBI): domain Eukaryota; kingdom Metazoa; phylum Arthropoda; class Insecta; order Coleoptera; family Chrysomelidae; genus Diorhabda; species Diorhabda sublineata. The sequence continues at coordinate 5,314,632 of NC_079474.1, read as the reverse complement.
GATTTATATCAATCTACTTGTAGTACTAGTAAAATGTATTTCAACGCAATTCTCGTTTGACTCCCTGACGATAAATGCATAGTTTTCGAAAGCTTGGGAAATATATTAAAAATAGTACACATTGGTGCTTGATTGCTACATTCCCATAGCAATAACGTTCATAAACTAGTCGGCTAAGGCCTCGTTCCAAATTACACACACATAATATAAACAGGAATTTTTGAAAAAAAACGCGCAAAAAATTTATTGTCGTAAAATTGGCTGCACTGATTTTGAGAAACGTAGAGATCAACATGGACCTCGTAACCTCGCTTTTTAGTATACTTATAACCATGAGCGAGGAGGATGTATGTACCAGTTTATGTTGCGCAACGTATAATTATTCGATTTTTGGTCAAGGATATTGTGAAATCCGCGAAAATTTATCGAAAAATACTCAAGCAATTCGAGGATGAGTGCTTCTCCAAGAGTCAAATGTACGAATGGTTTTCCGTTTTCCGAAAAGGTCCAAAAGTGGTGAAAACCACAAGCGCATCGCACCAAAACAAGTGTAAGGACGTCTGCGTTGTAGAAAATCTCATATTGGGAAACCACCGTAGTACTGAAACCGATAAGCCTGAAGAATTGGGCATCAGCGAAGGTAATATTGAGCAAATAATCGGTTACCGTAAAATTTTAGGCAGCTGGGCAGAAATTTACACCCTGGAAAGTTTACGCGCGTCTAATGTTATTAAAATAGACAGCATTCAAATATTTGCAAAATAAGTAGATTAGCAGTTGCTGGAACGTCATTGAATAATTATAATTATTATAATTGGATCAGTCAAGGTTATATTAAGTAAATTATTTATCCTAAACAATTACATATTCATTATTCTCTCTCATTGTTCAAACAAATAAAAAAAAATAATGAGAAAACCGAAGCAAATCTCCAAATAAAGTGAACAAAAAATTGAATGAATTAAATATATATCACTCATTATATATTCCTTGAAAATATTCAACCCACGAAAAAGACAATTATTCTATTATACTGAATGTGTAGGCACTTATTTGTATTCTTAGAAATACGACTTCCTAATAAAACAAATGACTACCATTATCAAAAAATTGTATTCGATAAAAACGACAATAATATCCACGAGTGTATAATGGAAGTTATTATTCACTAGGTGAAGTTTACATAAATGACCAAGTGAATCATAACTCATTATACACAAGTAGGATACTATACAATATACACAACTACTAAATATTTTTATTGAAGTTGTTTTGTTGGAAAATTCTGTTACAAAAATCTATGTATCAGTTTAACAAATATTGGGTATCTAATTACAAGAGGATGGTATTTATTCATAGTTATAAATAATCCCCGTTACTAGTTCAAAATTCATTTGCATTATTTTAAACTTTCCTTGACTTTTCTAGCAATAAATTTGATGAGGCAGCAGCTTCTCTAATTTCTGGTGTTCTGGTGTTGTTAAAGAAAAGTGGGTTTCAATTTCTATACGCATTTTTAATATAATCTAACATAAAATATTGAAAAACTGAGAAATCTATTCACGCAATAATTTTGAATCAAACTTATTTAGTTTCAAAAGCTATTTCAATTTATAAATTGTTTAAAAAATCATGGTACGTTGAGAAACAGATATACGAAAAACACATTCGTGACATCGACAGATCAGTGATAATACTCCGTACCTTCAAACTTGAGGTCCCGGGTTCGAATCTTTTGTAGGAAAATTTACTGTTTCAATTTTTCTATGTGTACAGGAAATTTAGTTTTTCAAGTTTTTTTATGTGTAGAAAATTGAATTGAGAATATTTAGGAGTGTTTTATGTGATAAAATTAGAAAAATTTTGTGACAATAATATAATATAGCTAAATCAAAAAGCATCTGACAGCAGTCGTTAATGCATTCATTAATCACTGCCCTGATCAATTTATATCATTAAGGGTGAGCAAGTCCTTTTTAGTTTTTAATATAACTTGAATAAAATATTAAATCAATGAGAATACAAATGTTATTGAAGTCAAATTTATTATGTTTTATAAGGTACTTCAATTTGTATGTTGTTTCAAAAACTATAGTACGTTAAGAAACACATATAAGACAAACTCTTTAAATGCCTCTGATAGCTCAGTGCTAATGTTCCATGTATTAGAACTGCAGGTCAAGGGTTCGAGTCTGGTTTAGGAAGATTTACTTTTCAAATGCTTTTATGTGTACAGAACTAAATTGAAAATATTCAGTTTGGTTCTACATGCTTTAGATAATAATAAAAACGGATTTTTTGTATGAAAACAATATAGCTAAATAGAGAGAGCATTTGACAGGGGGTGATTAATAATTCATTAATCATTGCCGTAATTCATGGGTATTTTTGAGGTTGAGCAAGTAGCAGTTGTGGATAAATAATACTTTCCTCCAACAATTGAAAAAAGCAAGATAAAGTCGAAAATTGCTCCGTTTCATGCTTCTAAAAGTGAACACAATAACACGGATGATGATGAACGTCCGGAATGCCTTTGCATCCTGCACATCAACAGAGCACCTTAGAGAGCTCCAATTGACAAACGGATCTTACCTAACTCTATTGGCATACCGTATTTACTAATTTTTGTCTTTCAAACTTACGATAGCAAAATGCTGTTTGTATATAACCAACAACCTAATTATCGAGAGAACGAGGAGAATTGAAATTAAGATCAACCATACTCGCAACTTTACTCATCATTTACTTAAAAAAAGCCAATTAATTGTGGTTATATATAATTATTATCATTTTATAATTAAATATGGCGTAAAGGCTGTGAATTTCCCTCGCTGACCTTTGACCTATTAATCAATTATTGTGTAATTCGGACTGATTACTAGTCAGGTATCAGCATCAAAAATAGTAAGGTTAAGAAGCCATCAATGAATTACGTCAAAGGAATTTTAGGACGTTTGAATCCCTCCCCCGGCCTTGTAACAGGTTGTCACATTTGTATAATTCTCCTGATGTGACGTGAACCATTTTTTAAATGTATGTATTTAAAAATAATCCAAGAGAGCAGCTACTTTCATCTTTTTACTTTGATTTTCTGTGAATAATCTAATGAAATCAACATAAAGTCCAATATTTCAGATAACCAAGAAACAAACGACTTGTTAAAAAACAATAAAAAACTAATTTAATCAGTAGTGGCACATTTTGGTGATATCCTCCCTTCCTATTAACATGTGACGTAGGATATGGATGGCCCCTAATTGTAGGCCACGATAAATCAAAAACGTGTATTTCGAATCAATTAACAAACACGTACAGATAGAAACAACAAACTTCGTATTTATAACATCCACCTTGTTCCTTCTGATTGGAGGCCCCTCACTTTCAATGAACACAGTCCTGATACAACAAAATAGTTATTTTCTTCATATTTTACCCGCATCTCTTGAATATATCTTCATTTAAAAGCATTGAAAAACGCTCTTTACTATATTTTGTCTACTTTGCTCTTTTCATTTGTATGAAAGTGTCACAACTTCTTCATATTTTGAATCTTCATGAAATATTGACCTTTCTTACAAATTTTATTCATTTGCAATTAAGAGTCGTTTCTATATATAGCAACTAAACATGTAGATAATTCAAATAGACATACAGAAATGATTATATACCCTATATTCCAATAGTAGTTACAGGTAAACACTGTGTTAAAAGCCCCTAATTATCCATTATGCCGATATAGCTGCAAAAGGAAATATATAGACTATTAACATACCTAAACGTCTTCCTGCTTCAACTGCCTGAGTCTGGTTGTACTCCCAATACGAAGGATCAGATCTTAGCTTCTCCGGAGCGGCAGCTGACCCCCCCAATGACCTAATAATCTCACTTATCACTTTACCATCATTCCAATCAGTCTAAAATTAAAATACATGCTATATTATAATCTTTCCTCGACTTTTCCGACAATAAATTTGATTAGGCAACTTCAGCAACTTCTTCTCTAATTTCTGGTGGTTAGGGATTGCTGCTGCCCTACAGCTGAATCAACCAGCGTTCCCAAGAAGACAGGCTTCATACCATGAAGAATAACTTTTTATGGTAATATTAATAACAAATAAGGATCCCATTTACTAAGAACTTAAATTTAAAACAAACATGTTATGTTGAACTCCTACCAGATCCAGCATTTAGTCCATAAACCTTGCACTGTCAAATCACTATTTATTCAGATACATGACGAAATTTTTACCTATGCAACAATTTTTTCGCATAGAATGCGATTGGTTAGACTTCTAGTATTTCAAAAAAAATATCAGTATTTGATATTATTTATATACCTTTGACTTACCGTAAAATTGTTTATGGACCGTTCCAATCTAGAATTGACCCACCTCAATGTTGCGTAGAAGCCGGGAGAGCCTGGTTTCATGAAATACGAAAGGTAAGTCATACCTGATAATTCATCTAGCCAAGGTGAAGCTAAATATTCCGGTTCTAGAACAGCCGGAATTCCAAGATCTTTTTGAGCGATATCCATGGCACGGCGACAATTTTCTATGTCTTGTGACGGATCTAAATAAATAAAAAATAATTATTCCAACGACAATTTGAACCTCCATCCCCTCAAAAAACTAAATAGCGAGGCACATGAAGAAGCGCTCAAATCATAACTCTAGTACTTTTCTATGCTTGAAGAACACTCAATAAAGAATCAAACAAATTGAATTTGGAAGAAGAGAGAGTTGGCAATAATTGAGACGCAACAACTTTTGAAACAAAGATATATAAAAGAAGATGTAATCAAAAATAATGATTAAAAAACCCATGAGAAGAATTAGTTGTTTTCAACTGATAATTCTATGGAAAAAAACATTTATTTACATTGTTTTGCTATGTTAGATTAGTCTCCGAGTATATTTTGGATTTTGACTTTGAATTTTCAATTTTTAATGGTGGAAAATGAAAATAAAAAGTTATGTTACCTAATTTCTTCCAATGAGGAAACAGTCCAGGTTTACAATAATCGACGAGAGCTGAAAGAAGTATTCCAGAATTCCAATCGGTGGTGAGATTTCCAACTTTGCATTCTGGAAGAACGGCTTGCAGCCACGCCAACATCAATTTTCGTGGAGGAAATTTGGATCTTCCGATCTGGTAGTGGACGATGAGGGACCATATCAGACCTAATATAAGTTTCAAATTTCCATTCACTATATCCGTGTTACCTGAAAGTGAAATCAACTCTTAATCGGAAAGTTGCCATCTGGCAGACTACTCTGTGCGAAAATTTGTTTATTTGTAAACCAACACGCCCAAAGTCCGGTTACGCCATGCAATTATTGTTGGGCAACTTCCTTATTACCCACTTTCGAATTTCCAGTTAAAGTTAAAATAAGTGATGAACGAGATTGGTCTTGGACTTACTTGGACAAAAAATGCAAAATCAAGACCATGTTGTGCAAGATCAAGACCGGTCTGCAAGTCTCTTGCAGTCTTGCTTTGCAATTTGAATATTGCCGACTGTTTACGTCTTGTATTTCAATATATCTTTTTATTTTTCATATTTCTATTTATCAAGTTTATTTATTATATTACGATAGGATTTTTGATAAATAAAGAATTTCATAATTGTTGCGTTGCGTTTTTTTTAAATATATACCTTGTTTTGTCGATAAAAGGGTTTTCTGGTATGTCATAAAAACATTATTTGAATAGGTATCAAAATATAGTGATTAAAAGTTAGATATTTTGTATTGTAGTGTATGTATTTTGGGAAAAAATACGAAAAAAACAAACCTCATTTTTTACAAATGGATAAACGGACGTTTCTGAATATTTGATTCCATTATATTGACGATACCTTCATTACAGATTTTTGATAATAAATCAGAATTTTATCGTAGATTTCAATGAGATTCGACTATGAATCTGAATAGTTTTAATTTCATTTCAAAACCAATTTTCATTTTAAGAAAAATCAGTTACTTACCATTCCAAAAATACACATTCCACATTAAGCCTTTGGTGCAGATAATATATTCTCGTTCTTAAATAAATATTGAAATATTAAATAAATGCAAGACTCTTGCAGCAAGACCAAGACTAAGACCGGAATATGCTAGACCAAGACCACGCATTCAAAACCAAGACTAAGCCGATCTAGGTCCTGGTCTTACATTTGCTCATCAATAGTCAAAATCAGTGTAGACGCCACTTTTCTGTCAGTATGAATTGGTTGTGTTAATGACTAGACCGTCAATAAGGGTGTGTTTGGAAGAAAATGTAATACAACTGTTTTATGAAGCCCAAGATAACTAAAGTGATATAGACGGAATCTTAAACCATGAGTATTTGCAATCTGAACATGACAGTGCCTCTGAAGTTTCAGAAAACGAGGAAGGAGGGCCTCCAAAAATTTGGAATGTCAGGAAGAGAACACTGATAGAACAGAAAGAAACCTACTAAATGCGTGTACAGTAGAAACAGGCTTAGATGGTGCAGAACGGAAGTTCGTCCTTCATCTCGCACTAGAAAACATAATATTGTAATAAAAACTACGATTCTCAGAGGTAAAACACGTGACCTTGGTGACGAAGCCACGCCGCTTTCCGTTTGGAATTTGTTATTTTTTGTTTGAAGTATTGCATTATACAAACCACAAGCTTTTCTAGGACTATTGATTTTTGTGATATTAGCCTATATGAAGATAATTGGTTTGGAAATAATTATGACTACTTTCCACAAGGTACATACTTAAGGCGGAAAGCTGCATTTATAATATGCGTTAATTTTAGCTTACTTTGGTAAATGTTTTAGTATTTCCCCTGTGATTAAATCAAAGCCAGGAGCTTTCTCTGGGTTGATATGTACTTTAATCATTGTGGATAAGTATTTTCGAGTTGTTTTGATTTTGTATTAACTGTTCAAGATGTTTTCTCCTTCGGTAGCTGTAAAAGTATGTGCTAAATGTTTTGCAAATCTATTTGTTTTTTGTTGATTATTTCCAGCCTAGCTACTATCTGGGATTTGGATTGGAGGATTTTGAATGATTGGCTTCTTCAATATTTTGGTCGCCTTCCTTAGTGAGTATTCCGTAGACTCGTCGTTTGTCAATTCGTTTAAATACTCACTTATAGTCTTACTCTTGATATTTCACATACACAAAACAAATTTTTTTCATGGAATAAATCAAACGCGAAGAAAAAGTAGAGGAAATAAGAAAAAAGTGGAAAAGGAAGACAATTGATTTACCAGACAGGAGAACCAGGAAAATATTACGAACAAACTTGAAAGGAAATCATTTATGTGCCCTACGGCAGCAATTTTTAAATGAACATCAGCTAATTTTGACAATTTCCTTATATAGGATCATCAGTTTCACTATAAAATTCTTGTGAAACTTTTTTTATTATTATTAAATACGTTTCAGTTAATTGTCTCACTGATAGAGGAAACGTGTGAATCTTGTTCAAAAGGAATCCTCGATATTGTTAATAACAAATTGTTACGTTGGAATTTAGTAAGAGGTTAGTTAAGATTACAAAATTTGAAATAATAGTCCGTTCTACATTTCATACGGAATCAATTCAAAGCATACATTTTATTATCATCGTAATGAAAACGATCTGCTAAATCTTATATAGCTACAAATATAGAACGTGTTCTTTTCAAATCAAATGTAAAAATATAATTAGTAAAAAGGCTAATAATGAGCTGGAAAAGTATGTATGTATGTAAAGTATGTAGTTCGCGTACACAGTAGTCACTTCTGATTTGTTCATTCTAACATTAGAGTTATTGAAGAAATTAATTTCTTATCGAGACATTCAATAAAACCTCGGAATGTATTCAAAATCGTCCTCTACCTATCTATACTCAAGTGTTCAAATCAAAGTAAATTTTAGTAAATTTGTATTGATATAAGTTGTTCAAATATGTGTTTAGCTTTGCTTTTATATTATAGTGTTCACTTAAATTGCAGTTTCCTCAGTTTCCTTTTGTAAGTAAATCTCGTATAATAGTTGCCGTGTAAATTTGGATTTTCTATTTATTCGGGGAACAGAACGAATAGGATAGAGCAGATTTATGTTTGGTTATATTTAAAAAAAAATATAAATTCAGTTTGTTAGAGAATGAGCTCCTTTTCATTCAAATCTGTTCTACTTCCTTATTTATGGAGTTAAACAAAGGATTCAACCGGTGTACGAAAACAAATACAACTCCAACAACTGGGAATTTAGTTAAGGGTAACCATCCCCCATTTCTATAGATAAATCCCGCTCATATAATTAATACATATAAATTTAAGTTGTTTTTAATTTATAACTGCTTTTTATTCGTTGTGCTCTTTTAGAATTTATTATTTTTTTTAAATAAATGTGTTTGCTGCCACCTTATTCATTAATTTTTAACGTCGTTAAATAGCTGGTGGCGGCCAATTTAATATTAATCGTTCTCCCCATCTGAGTGCCAGTAATATACTTTAATTGAGATCGAATACCACTTCCTGAAGAAGTCTCTAGCTGGGTATGTAGGGTTACAGAATTTGTGTTACTGATAAATATGAAATTTACTATCATAGTTGAAGTTCACAGAAATTGTTCCAAATACAGTCACACCGTAAATTATTAAGAGTTGAGAACTGCTGTTTGGACAATGCGGTGCAATTTGTCATGTCTCAATTGAATTTAAATTTAAGCAACGGCGTTGATGATTGTGGATAGCATAAAATAATCTTATGATTTGATGATTTTCATGAATTAATACAGGAGCAAGTTATGTCTATGAATACTTCTATTTTCATATCAAATTATGATATTTGTTTATTCTATGGATAACAAAAATATTCTCTCAACTGTTATACTTCAAAATATGGAATAGGAGTCTGTAAACTTTAGTCATTATGAGGCCTAATACTAATACAAGAGCCGATTCAGTCCCAGTGTCAGTATTGACACAATACCTATTTCAAACAGTCTAAGCGACCCCTAAGCTCGCTATATGATTCGAATAAAATGATTTCTTTGCCAAAGATATTCTTCTCAGCCCCAGGATCATCATTAGACGGCCCCTTTCCTCGGAACCCAAGAGGAAACTTCCCTATCCCTTCTTTTGGCTGCTAGTAACAGCAAACAAGAAGAAAATTACTTATTATAAGGAATCATGCAGCTGCAGCTGTACCCTCTCGGGCAATTACTCGCTTATCCGAACAAACAAACGAAAAATATGAAGAATACAAAAAAACAATAATAAACAACAAAAAAATTTATCACATCTGCAAAAAAAAACATTTTTTTATCAGCAGTTTATTTTTTTTGGCCTATTGCACATGACAGCACCAACCAATATAAATAATTACTCCAATCTACCACAAAAAACTGAACGAATCTTTCTCGTCCTCTTTGGGGTCTAATATTGTTCCCATTACAATTTTTCTTTTTATCTTTTTGTCATTGTTTTTGCGTCGTACATCATCATTTCTTTGTAAATATTCATTTTATCTCTCTTATTAAATATTTTGCTATTCAGCACCTTCTTAATCGCATCATATACTCTATAAATATAAATATTTCTTTTTCTATTTATACTCTTTATTATAACTCATTTTATTTGTCCATTTTAGTATTAATTGAGGTAATTACTATATAAATTGATAGGAGTAGATAAAAATAATAAAACATCTGCTTTCATTTGAGACTACTAAAACTAAAAAGGCAGTGGTTGTCGTTGAAAAACTTGAACTACTTTCCATTCTCTTTATCACTTCAAGTTTTCTAATATTTTTAAATTTTCAAATATATATTAGCAAATTAGATTCTTTTCAATATTTCTAACAATATATTTAACATAAAAAGATTATAACTTAAGCTTAAACTTTGATAATAAATTTCAAACAATTAATGAAAGCCATTATCTATGAACTGTAACGGGTCGTTGCGATACACAGTTAATTAAACAATATTTTTTTCGCAAGTAGTGTTCAAGTTAATGGACTACTACGTTCGCTTTGGTATACTGGATGACACGAAATCACACTTACATAGACATCGGTCACCAATATTACTGACGCTGATACTATAAATAGAAATATTACCTGAAGTACAGTTTTAGTAACGTGATTAATGTAAAAAAAATGTTGTCAATACTCAAACAGCTAACGACGCGCATTCAAAGCAAATAAGACAAGGTGTAAGGTTGTAATGTTTGTAGATATGTAAGTGGAAGCTCCAAGTTTGACAGAACAGTCAGGTTTTAGTCATACCATCAGCTACTGAACTTTACGATTCATATTAACCATGATATACATCAGGAACAGAAAATAACTGCTTTTGGTTGAATTAAAAATTAATTATCTGTCTTGTCTTTATCCTATAAGCTTTTCCAATTTTATGATTGAAGTAGTGAAAAATTATTTGGCCGATTGTTTGCCAATGTGTAGTGATTGATGTATATTACTTATTTAACAAAATGTGTCCAAATCGCTGACAAATTACCATAACTGCAGTTTGGAGGATTATGAAACTAGTAATGTGAAGTTTTGTGTGAAATACTAGTATACCCATTTGAAAAACTGTAGTTATAAAAGAGAGATACGTCTCTCAAGTTATTAAGAAGAATAAGTTTTCCTGCCTATTAAGCTGTAACAAGAATTATTAGGCCAGTTTTTGAAAATAACCCCAGAAATCAAAAAATCAAGATCAATAGTTTTTGAGTTATTCGCAGTAGAAAAGTACGATTTTCCGTCAAAAACCGGCATTTTTCAATAGTTTTTCACGTATAATTCTGTAATGATGCATTTTATCGAAGAAAGTGTAATAAACAAAAATGAAGCTTATAAAAAATCAAAGAAATTAAGCTACATTTTAAGATCTTAATGTTCTACCTAAAGCAAGTTATAGATACTTGAATAGAATAACGGGAAAAGGGTACATTTTCCAACAAAAAGTCATAGAATACTTTTTAAAGAGCTTAAAAAGATCTTTCATATGACAACTGATAAAATTTTCAATCGAAATTTCAGTGAGGTATGATGTAAAATAGTTAAAGCTGAAAAAACTAATGCCATTTCAATGAAAATCAACATGAAACTATTCCTTGTGCCAAATACTTTATTTGGATGTTATTCTCGACATCTGAAAGTTTGGCTGATTAGAAATGCATAATTTTGAAAAAAGTGAGCATTAAATAATACTTTTTTTTGAAAAATTTTTATTCTCATTATTTCTCCATAACTAAAAGAGATACAAAAACAAATAAATAGTCAAATCAAAGAATTGTTTCATGACGATTATTTTGCTTTTTTTATTTTTTTTTTTTGTAGCATAAAAATTGACGGAGTTATAACCAAATTAATCTATTACTATAGTGCATGGTTTGCTTATCCACAGCCCTTAAATCCTTTATTAATAAAATGTGGAGGGTTTCAAGCCCTTCTAACATAAATAAACTTGTAGCCCTGAAAATTACCTTTAAAATGGTTTTTTATAGGATGTGATAGCTTCAGAATTAATGGAGTTACATAAAAACTAAGAATTTGAATTTTTTTGTGAATTATAGGATGAGAAAAAGTTTCAAATTTTGGCGCACGGATTTTTTCTGTTGATGCTAAGATATATAAATTTTCTATTATACAATACGTTAAGATATTCATGCTGCATAAACGAAAAAAATTTGAATTGAAAAAAAGTAGGAAAAACTATAATATTGATATTTTGCTATAAGGGGTGGTTTTCACTCTTTATTGAAAAAAAGAAAAGAAAAATTCCTATTTTTATTAACAAATTACTAAATATAGAAACAATTACCTATATTAACGAGCTTGATACCATCTTTTTCTATTGCGTTGAGGGCGCAAGTTACATTTTCTAGGTAATGATGTTGATTAGTAGGCCTTCTGTTCCAACTTGGTTTCAATGGCTTCTTTCTCAGCGATTCGACTAACGCACAAAGTCTAACTCCTAAAATAGATAAAAACAACATTTTAAAACTGTATTTTATCAACAATCATATTATAATTAAAGTACACGACTGTCTACTACATTTAAACTCACAAGACCACATTGTGATACTGCAGATTCCCTGATTTATCTCCTAAATATTTGTGAAGTTGTTTGAGGCCAACTCCTATTATTTATGAACTTTAATCCCCGGCATGTTGTCCAACATGATCCATGATACTGATATTGAAAAAACCAATTAAATTTTGGAGAACAAAGATGAACAAAACGATGTTGGGTTTGATGAAGCAGTAAAATAATTTTCCAAATATCTACTCATCACAATTACAAACTTTTATCGTTTTAGTATAATAGTAATAAAAAGGAAGACACAATACAAGGGTATCTACAAACTTCATACAATATACAAACACCCCTGATCCTTCAACACTATAAAAAAACTGGTATAATATTCAAACGTGGCTATCAATCATTTAAGAACAAAATCTTTGTATCTAAAATCATCGATGCTGTGTTTGAACTGAATAAATAGATCATTATATGATATACTGAGGCTTTTTTGAGCATGAGTATAGCTAGTATACAACGTGATAATTTGTTCGTAAAAAACTTGTGCTCTCTAGATACCCCATAACCGGACCAAAGCTCAAAAAAAGTCGACTGGTGCATCAAATATGGAAGCAAATGGTTGCCAGTTTTTTTAGTATTTATCATGGGATTAGTATAGTTCTTCTCTGAATTGGACAGAATCATTTGCTTTCTGTAAGTATTGTATTCAAAAAATGTTAAAAAAGGAACGAATAACTGTTCATCGAGTTACAGAGTGAATTTTTAACCGGTCAGACGGACATATACAGGTATGGATTGGTACTAGATAGGTCATTCTTGTTACCAGACATCAAAACAAAGTGTCTTCTGAACGATTGCCAGCACCAGATAAAGGCGTTTCAGCATTCAAATCGTAAATTTGGAAACTCCTTCGTCATAAGTAAAAGTACATAGAAAATTAGTTCTAAATCATGGAATTATGGAATATATTTTGAAGGATACATAAATATAACAAAATAATTGTAGAACAAGAGTTCCAAGGAATGTAAAACATTTTCTCTAATATAAGCTATAGAATTTTTGGAAATAAATGAAATAGTAAACTCAACAATAAAAAATTAACACACTCTAAAAGTGTCTGTGTGTCTGAATCTCGACTGAAAACCCAAATTATATATTCCAAGGTTAAATATTTGAAACACTATTTACGCAATCACTTAAAAAAACCTGTGAATATTGACAATAACATAAATTGTTATAAATGGAATCAAGTAAACCCACCTGTACATAAATCTTTAGATAAATCTGCTACCCTCAAATCTTGTGGGAGGTGCTCGTTAACCCAATTCCTGAAAGTATTGGCTTGTATGTCCACCCAAAGATCTTCATTTCCTTTGATTTGCATACCGCGCGCCGCATGTCCTTCCGGACTACGAGCCAATAACCCACTGTGTGTGATTTTTTCTTCCATTTTCTTATTTATAAACTTATTTTGGCACTTGACATCACTGTAACAAATAGGTAGATATTAAAATTTCACTTAAAATGCTTCATTTTAACCGTACAGCTCCTTATTCGTAACATATTTGTCTCTTTTATTAATTAATGTGATGCATTAGTCACTATCATATAGTAACTTCCAATATCTGATAGAAAACAGTTTGTCATAGCTCACTTTATATTTCAATATCGACCAGTAGTAACAAAAACAAACTAATTTTAAAACATTTGTGGTCATATTTTTTGTTACTTTAGCTGCTTTGCAACAGCTAAGGTTAAGCTAAGCTCATCACCAAATCTAGACCACAGCTAAGAGATCCTTCAGATAAGTTTCCTTATCTTCCAGTAAGATTCATAAGTTTAGATTTACTATCTATAAGTGCTTTTTTCATTGTGTTTTTTTATACTCATTGAATGCAAATTTCGTTCTTCTTTCAAATGAATATTTTATCACTGAAACTTTTTTTATAGCTTTCAGGAATTAATATTAGTTTGGAAGATCGTGTTTGGGTGTACGAAGTGAGGCTATTAAAAAACGAAATTGATGATATAAAATATTTTGATATTATATAAATTTATTTATTACCAATATTCCATACAAATCTTTCGTTGGTAGAAACAGTGCAGAAAGTCTTTTTCTGTCAGTTCCTTCAGAGCGCGCGATGCTTTTTCTTTCACAGACTTAATAGACTTAAATCTTATTCCCTTCAATGCAAATTGGCCAAAGGAAAGAGATAGAAGTCACACGATGCAAGATCCAGCGTATAAGGTGGGTAGTCTAGCATAAAGATGTTATACTTGGCTAGAAAAGTCTTAACGGACAGTGCGAAATGAAGTATCAGATTTACACACACGTTTCGCATGTTAAAATATGGCACACACGTTCTTTGTCAATTCTTATAAAGGGTCTTCCAACAGGGACTTGACAATTTTGAATTTAGTTTGTGAACGCACCTTTTCACTTAACATCGAACTCTCACTGTCACATTATTCAGTAGACATAAACTTTTCATTATGGTGAAGTACACAAACGAACAACGTCTGCAAATCTTAAAAATTTACTTCAGAAATTTGGAGTCGGTGACCGCATCTTTAAGAGCGTTAACTCCGATTTTCGGTCGTAATTCTCGACCTAGTAGACAGGCACTAACAAGATTAGTGAAAAAGTTTGAGTCCACATATTCGTTGGGTGATGTTGCCTTGCCAGTGAGACTACGGGTTGGTCGAAGTGTCGAAAATATCGCTGCCGTTGAAACGTTCATAGCAAATGATCCAAATCAGTCAATTCCACGGCGTTCTCAAGTGTTGGGTATCGCCAAGACCACTTTGTGGTGAATTTTGCGTAAGGATCTTACTTTACACCCATACAAGATCAGGCTCACTCAAGAATTGAAGCCGATGGACCATTCGAAGCGACGTAAGCTCTCCGATTGGGCTCTGGAAAAGATGCGCCAAAATGATTAATTTCATCGCAAAATCTTGAGTCACGAAGTTCATTTTTGGCTCAATAGGTTTATCAATAAACAAAATATGCGGTATTGGGCGGATGAAAATCCACATGTGCTTAATGAAAAACCACTTCATCCATAAAAGATGATTGTTTGGTGCAGTTTACATGCCAGTGGCGTCATAGGGCTATATTTTTTCGTCGACGATAGTGGTCGTCACGTTACTGTGCATGTTAATCGTTATCGCGCCATGATTATCGATTATTTTTAGCCCGTATTCGAATATATGGACTTGGACAGCATGTGGTTTCAACAGGACGGCGCCACAAGCCACACAGCACACGTTACAATCGATTTATTGAAGTTTGATGAGCGTGTTATCTCAAGAAATGGACCGGTCGATTGGCCGCCTCGTTTGTGCGATTTAACGCCTCTATATTTTTTTTCTTTAGGGCTACGTCAAGTCATTGGTCTATGCTAATAAGTCGACGACGTTGGAACAGCTCAAAGCCAACATTGAACGCGAAATAGTAGCCGAAATGAGTGGCAGGGTCATGGAAAAAAGTTTTTGAAATAACTCAAATGGTTTTGATTTTATTTTGGAAAAAAGTTGTCAAGTCCTTATGAGAAAACCCTTTGTATCCAGCAATCGTACTAATACTTATCCGAGGATCAGATCAATTACCGACTTTTTTGATATGTTCATCCGTTTTTGACGTGGAAGGGCTACCTAAACGTTAATCATCTTCAACAACTCGGTCATCTTAAGCCTCTCAAAAGCACATGGATACGACAAACATTAATTGCCATAGGCTACGGCTACACTGTTTTGTCTACAGGCACAGTAGCGCTAGTCTCGTTACTTGACATCCTCTTTAGCTGGTGGCGTCAATATTAATTATTCACCCCATCTGAGAGGCAGTTGTATATACTTCTATTAGAGCCAAATATTACTTCCTGAGGAAGTGTATTTACCCGAGAACATCAAGATTACAATCGAGTAACAAACTGTATTACCTCTACGAACCAAAGTATGAAATTATATTGAATATAAACCAAACACTGAAGTGGAAGAATACATAGGGCGTCATCGCGTTCAACCAAACCGTCACTAATAGATATACATCGAAATATAGACAGTGGGGATAAATTGGACCCCACCATAGAAGTTGAGGGTTAAGTTTGAGGATTAGAAGACGTTTGAAAACATAACGCTTATTCTATTTTATAATATATAAAAACAAAATACTTTACTCCACCCATTGTAATTAATCGACGAATTAATTCTTTGTGGTATCCACTAACCACAAGTTTCATTTGAAAAATTATTAATCATGTTATAAGTACAATTTTAACCTATATATTAACCTTCAGTTAAATTATTTCCGTTGGCTTTAATGTTTATTACATTACCTCATCACTTTTGAATGAATATGTTTAATATTATGTTGTTACCTATTCAAATTAACATTCTAATGAAAATTTTTTTCATGCTTCCGTTCTAAGAGTGGTGGTATTTTATATACCAAAAAAATTAAGTATGTATGCTTAAATTGATTAATTTAAAAAGGTCATCATGATCATTTATAATAACCGAACCAAAACTCGAAATGAGTCGAGTATAAAATAAAAAATCTACACAAATCTACTTATATGATCAAAAAACAAATTGGTTCTGGAAGCAATGTAATTCCAGCATAATAAAGTTAGAGCATGACCTAAAATCGAAATTCTGGAGGTTGTCTAATCTTTTTCTTTTAGTTATTTATACTAGTCAGTAAGATTCCCCGATTTTACTGGCTCAGATTATTTTTGTGGAGTTTTTCGAAGTCTATGTCAACAATGTTCGGGCTTTTTGAAGTCAGAAATTTGGAACCTATCACTAGTATGATTGAAAAATGCTATAAATCGGGCTCATTTGGATTAGATGAAACTACACTGATAAATAGAATTTTGTCACACGAAAACTCATACCAAATTTTGAATTTACTTACAAACAATAATATATCGAAGGAAAAAAATTGACACATCAGGTTTCTTTGTGACATCAAGACATATATTTCTATAAAAAGTACAAAAATCACTTACACTAAATATTGCTTAATGTACAATAAATAGTTAGTCTCCAGCATCAGCAGTAGCTAGCATTCCTGTACTTTTTTTCCTTTGATAGCACTTTTCCATTAAGGAAATGTCTGATGAAATCTTTTGCCTTGTAAGTCACTTCGAACATTCAAATTCTCGGAAATGAATCCAGATAAGAGTGCAGGATATGTATTTTTGAAGACATATTACATCCCATAGCTTTGTATGACATGATAAGCTCATTGATTAAGTCTTTGTAATCTTCCGCTTTATGGTTTGCCAGGAAATTTTGGTTAGGTTATTCACAAAACATTTCCAGGCGACTTTTTCCAGATCATCCAGCTTTCCTTCTAAGTTTGTATCCTTCATTAGTTTCCGTATTTGTGGACCAATACATATTTCCTCTTCAATTTTTGCCTCCCTGGGTTTGGGAAATTTCTCTTTCAGTTTTTTTCACTAAAGGATCTTTTTAAACATTCATCTGTCCTGGAGTAAGTGATCCTTGGACTATACTTTTTTTCTGTAGTGGCTTTTTCTGTTTCTGATATCCCATTCGCAAATGAAACAGCAATATTTTATATAACCCAGCTGTACCCAAGCAAAAGAGCAGAGAGACTCTAAAATCTCCACAAATTTGACAAATATGTTCACTGTATTTGATTTTTTCAAGAAGGTACTTCATGTTCTTTAGACAAACTTTGTATCGATAAATGCGGTTCTTTTGGAGTTGATAATGGTTCATCACTCTCTTAAGATACCTTATCGAGTTGACTAAGAACAAATTCCGGACTAGAAATAGAATCCTGACTTTCTGCTTGATTTGGAGGCTTTGGCACCTGGCAGTTCGGCACTATGAAGGATTGGTCTGTTGTCCGATGACAAATTTTGGTACTGGACAGAGTGTTTGAACTTGGTTGTGAATCAAATAAAAATAACGATCACTTACATGATCTTTTAGATCCGTCCGAATAAATGGTATACCAAAAGGCAAATTTTTATATTATTTTTTTGGTTATCTTGGTGGCGCATAGGAAAACGAAAATAGTCTAAATAGCACTTTTATTAGAACACTTTAGTGGCATATTTACAATGTAACAAACTTAGTTAAATTCAATCGTTAAGCAGTCGCCTAAATTAAGTTATTCAAACGAAAACATGTAAATGATTAAATCTATAGCTGTCACAAAAAACTGGATGTGACTGAAACAAAATAATAATTTTTTATTGAATGAGGATACATCAAAATAAACAAAAATAATCGCAAAGTTCGTGTGACAAAAACAGTTTTACCAGTGTTATTTTTACACTTTATTAAGAAGTATAGACATCAAGTAAACACAATCAAAAATCAAAAAGTTTTTCATTTACCAAACAAATTATAATCAAAGAACATCGGGTAATAACTTTTGCGCTACCTTGTACATACAACGAAAAATTCCTACACTTTTTGTTGGTTGTGGGTGTGGTGACAAAACTAGAGTAAAGTACGCCGTTTGTAGTACAATGAAGAAAATATATCAGGCCGGTTTCCGTTCATATCGCCTACTGATATCTCTCGATTAGAATGAACGATATCTATATTTGAAAATCCACATTCTAATAAAAGTAACAACAAATGCAGAAAGAATAGTTTTCTAGTAAAACATTTTTTGGAACATTTGATATTTCATTTGATCCTATAAAGCAACTTCCATTCTCAAAATAATAGAGCGAAATAATTGCTTTTGTTGCTGAAACGTCATTTTTCAATTAGAAGAAACTTATGGACAGAAATCAAAATTTGAACAGAAAAATATTTTTACAATTATTGGAGAGCACGTGAGTGTGAAAAGTCTCCTAGAAGAATAGACCCCACACCATCAATTTTGGATATACAACGACCCAACAGCAAACACACCGAATAACAGATTTCATCAAATATTCTTATAAAAAATGAAGCCATTTTTCGGTAGTATTATTGGACATCAGTTGAACTTTTAATAGTGTTTGGTATGAAGATCTACTTTACAAAGTCAAACATATCTTTCCCCAGTACTTAATCATATTTAAATCGTCTTTCAGTGACCTTCAGACCAGAAATTCCATAAGAGAGTGCGCTTGGCTTACTGCTGTACGTTCTATTCATATTCTTATTATCAGTGAACAAAAAACCTGAATTGACAGTAGTTAATCTAGAAGAACTTCTCAAAACGTTACAAAATTGGTACAAATATGGAAAATAAAGATACAGAAGAATTAATAACATCACCTTTGCACTATGTATTAGGGAAAAATATTATAGCAAAAAAAATAACACGAATTCACTTAACTTCTATAGACAAACAAAATAATAATCATACTTTCGACAATGGTCCCAAAAGTACCTGGCCTGACCTAGAGATGGCAGTAGTTACTCTTAAAACACCACTGTATTAGAAAGTACACAATTTATACAGCATACGTTTCAAGTTTAAAGGTGCCAGTTTGCCAGTAAAAGTGAACGTTTTCAGTGAATTTGTGAACATGGAAAAAAATTGTCATCGTAGCTTAACTAGAGCAGAAACTGCCCTTTCGTTATCAACAGTAAAATATTGGGTAATAGACTTTAAGCAAAGCCGTACGACCTGCGAAGTTCAGAATCGCAATGGTCGACCAAATGAGGCTGACGACTCCAGAAATGTTGAAGAAAATCCACTGGATGATCATCGACTGAAAGTGCGTGAGCTAGCAGACATAGTATGCATTCTAAAAAGTGCAGAACATCGCATGTTAAATGAGAATTTGGTCATGAGAAAGTTGTGCACAAGATGGTTACTGCGTTGGCTCACAATGGAACAAAAACAGCGTCGTTAAGACGCTTCCATTGTGTTTGGCCGAATTTTTACGCCGTTTCATAACGTGGATCCATCACTTTAAACCCGAGACAAAAGAATACTCAAAACAATGGACTGAAAAGAGAGATCCGCATCCAAAGAAGGCAAAGACCGGTTCATCTGCAAGCAAGGTCATGGAGTCGGATTTTTGGTATGCGCGTGGGATATTGTTCATTGACTATATAGAAAAACTATCAACGGCGAGTATTATGCGAAATTATTGCAACGTTTGATTGAAAAAATCATTAACAAACGGCATTTGGCTAAGAAGAAAGTGTTGTTTCATCAAGACAATGCACCGGCTTCCACATCCTTTATTGCAATAGACAAAATTAATGAATTAAAGTTTGAATTGTTACCTCATGCACCCTATTCGGCATATTTAACCTCCTCGGATTATTTTTTGCTCCCAGACTAGGTGGTCAAAAATTTTTTAACAATGAGTAGGTGATGTCGGCAGTTAAAGGCTATTTAGAGGAGTCACTACGATTCTTATTATAAAAAGGATATAGAAACATCGCTGGGAAAAGTCTGTGGAGCTAAAAGGAGATTACTTTAAAAAATAAATATATTTTTTCTCAAACTTTCTGTGTTTTCTTTAATGGGAGGTACTGCTGGGACCACTCTTGTATCTGGTCATGTCTCATTGGCTTATAATGCTGTGTGAGCAAATCTCTATGCTTCAAAGATAAATTTTTAAGAACTATAATAAATACCTCATGGTTAGTATGTAATAAAGCAATTCATAACTACTCTAGGTAGAATTTATTAGAGCCGTATCTACTAATAAACAAGCAACAACGAAAATACATCCTTATAACAAATATTTTCGAGAGATAAAAAAACCGACAACTCATAAGAAACTGTCAAATAGACCTAATATAACGTACCTGAGGTTTGTCTTTAGAAAAATTCTCATATCAAAAGCCTATAGAAATGTATATCTGATAGCGAATTTAGAACAAATTTCTGCAAAATTATTTAGTGTCGACGAATGTTATTGGATCCCTTTCACATTTCTCTTGTATACATTACAAGATTTTAGAAGAAACAGTGAAGTTAGATAATTGTGAGGAAATGAAAATAGTGTATATTTTTGAATAAAATTCAAGTTTAATAACGATTCAGAACCAAATATTTATGAAAAATTAAATTTGTAAATAAAAAGAAAAATGTTTTTTCCTCTAAACTTAACGATTTTTGGTATCTACATATAAACAACTTGTATTATATTTGTTAGACAATATATGATGTAATTTAGCCCTAATATTCTCTTCACACCCTGTATAATAAAACAAAAAACTCGGAGCGATGTGCATAGATTTGAAATATCAAAAAAGATTCAATATCAAATTATCATAACTAGAATAATTAAGAACGAGAATATTAGAATAAAAAATATTATCAAAAACATACCTTGTTAGTAAATTATGAACACATGTGTTAACTAAGTCACTAAAAACTACACTTTCACAGTCTGAATCTCAAAAATATCGTTAAAACTTATACTATAACGAGAAAAAGTCGACAAAATGGCACTAAAACTCGATCCAGGACACTTGTTACGTTCATTTATCCGCCGAATTTGGACTCCGGAGATCTAGAGTGCTCAGTATAACATGCGCGAGTTGTACTGACACCGAAACGAGTATTATGAGGATAACGTTGCGTAAGCAGGGCGGTGCAATACATAATTTGCTTTGAAATTGAACCGATGCTCTTTATAGTTATCCATCATAACGTTTAGTTATTCGTTCAAAGTAAAAGGTGTCAATTCGGATGGGTCGACTTTAAAGAACTCAGTTCGTACACAAGGAAAATGATGACCTGAAGCGGAAAGAAGTTTTGAGTGGAAACGTAGGCGTGCGTAGAGGTTTTCTCAAGGTGGTTATCGATATGTCGTTCCATAGTATCAGTTTTCAGCATAAATGGTAACGAGGATTGAACTAATATATGGATAACCAAAATATGAAGCTTCATAATTGAGAAATAATATGACAGAACCAATATTCTTCGGAAAATTTGTCACATCTAAATCAACTACTGAAATTTTTAGGCTCAAGTGGTTTGTACAGGCATTGTTTTCTTTTTCCCGACTCCAATAAGGAGCAAAACTCATATTTATCTTCCGGGAATTATTAATAAGGAAGTATTTACACTACTGGTTCAAATTGTTTTAGATTGACACTAGATGGACTGCTAATAGTGTAAATCGACACAGGCTAAACAAATATACACCGGGTACCAACAGTACCCAAGAATCTCGACAAAAGATAACCCAGTATGATCCAGTCAGCCTGTAGTTGGTTCATCGATGCCAGGCTTGGACATCAATAAAACCATTGGCCCAGATGGAATACCACCAATTTTATTGAAGACATGCACTGCTGAACTAACAGTCCGCTAAGCAAACTCTTTACTGTACCATATAAAAGAACAAATACTTCAATCAAATTGTTCTCTTCATTCTGAAAAAATTTCCACGTAGTCTTCGTTATTGCTGGGGTGTTATTCAAACTGGGTTATATTATTTTCTTACAGCTCGAGCTTTTTTGAAAATGATGTTACATCTGATATCATTCCACCGACGTTCTTATCTTTGCTTTGAAGCTGCAAGTTTAAGCCATTCAGCTTTTCAGTTATATCAGTAAGAAAGTAAAAATCTTGTAGCCATGTGGGATTTTCCAGTTCGGTGATAAGCAACTGGTATTGTAGCTCTTCAATTAGTTCTCTGAACAGTTGTCTTTGAAGTTCATGATCATACTTAAGAACTTCCCACACAGTGACTGCTGGTGTATGATGCAATGGTAAGACAAAAATTTTGTCTGTCTTTACGATATAAAGCAATAAATCCTCTCTCCACGCCTACCATTGCAGGAGCTTCATTCGCTTGCTAAAAATATATCATTTCCAGTTTTATGACCAGTAATCGCCATAATCTTTACCAGGTCTTCTTTTGCTTCAAAATCTTCAAATACCATTCTTACAAAAATAGCCAACTGAGCTGTTGATTCGTCAATTTGTATAGAAAAATAACTACAAGGAGCAAAATCAGTTTTAAGCTGTGAAACTAAATCAGAACTCATAGCTTCAACTCTTTGCATCACTATATTAGCAGAACGCTGAACAGATTCAATAGCAGACATGTTAACAGCTTTGTTTTTGAAGATATTAAATAAAATATCTGCAGCTTCTAAAAATGCAGTTTTAATTAACACACAATCTTCGTACGGTTTCCTATGTCAAGCAACGACCTTGGAAACTAGGAATGACACCTCGGTAGCTGCAATGTTCTTGTCTAGTGTTTTAAAAAAAGTTAATAGTTATGCATTTAGCTGAGATTTTAACTGCATCACCTTCTCTCTTCACAGAACTGAATTCAGCAGATAGACCATTCCACTGTAGACTGTCTTGAAATGACATAACCTCACTCTGGCTACAAGCGCGACAATAACAGTCTGCGAAACAAAAACGTGTAACTCTGGCAATGACTAATCGGCTGTAGCGCTCCCAGACCTTCAGTGTTGCCAAACCGCTGAGCGTCACAGCGAGCTACCCAAAATTACACAGTTATAATAACCATTTTTAGCTCATGATTTCAAATCACGCATGATTAATTTTTTTATTTTTTATATTTATTTATATAAATATTATTTTAAGTAATAGAGAATTATTATGATATTTTCGAAATGTTTAATTATTACATTCAATATTTAACATCTATATATACAATTGCACTTATGAGCATGCTCCATTGCCAGTCATGCGCAGCATAATTGAGACAGATGTAGGTATGTCTTCACCGTTGGGTCGTCCTCCTTTACCAGACTCCTACTAGCAATATAAAATTATTAAGAAGCTTAAGGTTCACTTTTTATTCTTTTCTGTCTTTCATTCAGCACCAATCCAGCGATGTTGGATTTCGGCATTCGGCATCAATCACTCGCACCCGAATGAACGAAAAGTGAACCGTCTGATATCACCTTTAGACATCGTAGTAATCCAATCAAACTAGAGTAGAGAGAAAATGAAAGTGGTATACCAATGTTGTTTCTCTGTCTATCAGCAGTTCGGGCCCAATTGAACAAACCACAGCTCGCTTTCTCTATATGCAATATTACCTCTATGGCCTGTCCTACATACTTTAGGTACTAATGGCTTGTTTCAATCATTAAATAATAAATATTTACCACGCCAATGTTGTGTCAGATAGAGGTAGAAGGAGATACATTTCTCTTTGCTACAGTTTACCATAATGTCCACAAGTAATTTCAGAAATATGAAAACTTAACTGAGCGTTAAGAAATGTTTGTTTATGTCTTCATGGTTGAAACACATCGTCAATCAAATACAATTAGGTCATTTAATTTATTTTTCACCGTTAATTAATCACCATTTTTCAACAAATTGATTTTCGTAGCTCTATAATATTAGTAATGATTCAATACATGTCATAATTTGGTGTCACTAAGCTTAATCATGTCACAAACACATTACTTAATGTCACGTGAAGGCACGCAATCACTCCATCACCATTTTATGCTTATAAGCACACTGGCCGTTATGTTACATTTATGGTGAAGTTAGTTATGCCTTCTAATTGAAGATGAGTTAGAAAAATGTATCTTCAGTGTATTTCCGAACCAATACATGAAATAAACGCCAGGATATCTTACAGACACTGTTTACTCTCAACGTAAGCCGCAATGACAGCACGTGACTGTACATAACGTGATGGTAATGTTTTTGGGCCAGTTGAAACTAGGTATAACTAACTCGTTTTTCCGTTTCCATATCCAAAAGAAATAGATTCAGAAGCTGTTACCAATCTTCTTCACATCATAAACTTTTTACTTATAGAACCAAATTTTTATTACCATATTATTATGAATTATTTCAGTTTTTTAACAATAATATTGGGAATAAGACAGCTTGCAAATAACGTCGTTTAACCAAATTCAGAAAAAGGTCTGGTATTGTGCTGTTTACCAAAGTTATTAAAAGCGGTCAATGTAAACCAGAGAAACCTTGAATAATAATATAGTAAAAACGAATATCAAAACAAATACTATAAGAAAGGAGAATATCAAGTCTGGCTCATGGTGTAATAGACATGGTCTGGCTTATGTTTTTTTCTTTGAAATATTTCATTTATTCCTCATATATATTTAGTATGTTAAAAATATGCAGAAATAGTACTGGGCAGTTATCATGAGTTTAAAATTGAATTTCATTTAATTGAATATATTTCTCTTTGAATCCAGTTCTCTGAGTAATGAGAATATTTATTAATTCATAGTTTTTTATTTATCTATGAATAAAATGTGGCCGCTTTGTCATTTTTACAGACAGTTCACAATATTTTAATACCTCTACGAATCCTTTATATCATTGGGTGTACGTCACCGGCTTATTGAATGCAACGAATCAAATGCTTCTGATTGCGTTCTTTTTTTTAAGCGACATGTTATGAGCAACGAGCAATAAAATTGACAAGTGACCTACTTCACGGTTGACAACGAACTAAATTGACTTCGGTAAATTGTTAAATGTTGATTGTTTACCAAAAATATTTACAACCTATTCTAAGTTACATGGATCCTTAAAATTAAACAATATTCAAAATGAGTTTTTCCAGTGATGAAGTGAACTTTTTAGTTTATAGATACTTACAAGAGTCTGGTGAGTTATGGAATAAACTCATACATAACCTAGTTTCATAAAGACGCTTCAAAATTTTGATTTACACATGTAAAATTCTTGTTATTTATAAATGGTTTTCTGAAGTAAAAGGTCGACACATCGTCTAATTGTACATCTCCACGTGTACGTATTATAACAGTGTGCGATGAGGTTAAACGTTCATATCACATTAATAAACTCATTTATTATAAAAAATCTTTGAAAGTAACGATTGGGAAAACATTAGATCGTTAATGTTCACTCTCATAATGATATCGGTTTTTTATATGATGCTTTAACGATACCAAATCATATTCTAAGTGAAGAAGAATATAGTGAATATTAAATAACTGGATGTGACGTACTTTGGGAATGAGGTTTGAGAAAAATGCTACTCATTTTTAGAACAATATTTTATTGAAACAAAAACATTTTTTTTCAAGTTTAGTGGTCTTGTAAAATTCTCCATGTTTCCGACTCTGTAGAAAGAGTCTATGGCTCTTGTTGAATCTGCTACATAAGGAGTCTAGAATTGTGTGATTTAACTTTGATTTTCTGGCCATTTATACAAATCTGATACATGTTCTGATGTATATTATGTTTTGTGTAACAGGATTTCAGCATTCTGCATATACTTTTGGCATAGAGTCTCATATATCACAATCAAATATTAATGGTGCCCTTGTACCACCTGCTGCTTTACTTAGTATTCTTCAAAAGGGACTGCAATACACAGAAGCTGAAATAAGCATAGGGGAAGATGGGACTGAACAAAGATTGGTGGAAAGTCTTAGTTTAATAGATGCTGTTATGCCAGATGTGGTAGCAAGTAGACAAAATCAACAGAACCAACAAAAACAAGCCATAAAAGCGGAGCAATCTGAGACAAATGGGGAAGAAGGTTTGTTTATGTTTCATTGATAAAAGTAAATAGTTTTGCGTGATATCTACAAAAAAACACTATTTTCTTAAATAGGTTTTTAATATTTTCATTTATATATATATATATATATATATATATATATATATATATATATATATAAAATATTAAATTTTTCGTGATTAATAATTTATTCTTATTTTTTATTTAAATAGCAGTTGAATCAACTCAAAATGAAACAATGGAAGTAGATACTTCTATAGAAATACCTTCATCAAAAGCTACTGTACTACGTGGTCATGAGTCTGAAGTATTTATTTGCGCCTGGAATCCTACAACCGATTTATTGGCTAGTGGATCAGGAGATAGTACAGCGAGAATTTGGGATATGTCTGATAACACAGCAAGTCCTAACCAACTTGTTTTAAGACATTGCATTCAAAAAGGAGGTACAGAAGTACCAAGTAATAAAGATGTTACATCATTAGATTGGAATGTGAGATACTAATAATGATCTAGTTGGAAAAATAGTGTTTCTCGGTTTTTTTTAGTGCGATGGAAGTTTACTGGCTACTGGAAGTTATGATGGTTACGCAAGAATATGGACTAATGATGGGCGATTGGCAAGAACATTGGGTCAACACAAAGGTCCTATTTTTGCACTTAAATGGAATAAACGAGGAAACTACATTTTATCAGCAGGGGTAATTATATTACATACAGTTTCTGGTGCTTTTTTTTCGATAACTCCAGCGTTTTAGGTGGATAAAACAACAATTATTTGGGATGCTGCTAGCGGACAGTGTACACAACAATTCAGTTTTCACTCAGCCCCAGCATTGGATGTAGATTGGCAAACTAATACATCTTTTGCTAGCTGTTCAACGGATCAATGTATTCATGTTTGTAAATTGACTGTTGATAAACCAATTAAATCTTTCCAAGGACACACAGTAAGATATATCAAACTTACAGTAATTTCTTGATTTATTGGTGACTTTTTAGAATGAAGTGAATGCTATAAAATGGGATCCGCAAGGACAATTATTAGCTTCCTGTTCTGATGATATGACATTAAAGATTTGGTCTATGAAACAAGATACTTGTGTACATGATCTTCAAGCACATTCTAAGGAAATATATACCATTAAATGGTCACCGACTGGACCTGGTACACAAAATCCCAACATGAACCTCATTTTAGCATCTGCAAGTTTCGATTCAACAGTAAGGTAAATATTCACAGATATGTATGTAGATATTGGGATGTCATATATACCGACCCAAAGGAGGTATTGTGTCCTCCTTTCTAGCTGTGATACTAGGGAACCCAGTGTTTACAGCTGATTTGTTAATCCCTTTCCTTTTACAAAGTCCAGAATGTGGGGTAGCTGCAGCTACCAGAGATCTTCGTCTTCTATTTCATATGCTCCCAAGTGTAGTGCTTTGGAGTTCTGTAGTTTTTCACACTTCGAGAGAATTTGGGTAGAGGTTTTGTCCTGCAACAAAATCTGCCCGATGCATTCTCTACTAAATCTATCGTCTTCAGTTATCTATTGAGGCGACAGTGCCTCGACTGGACCCCTGTTAGTATACATAGATTGTTCTTACTTAAGATGATACATTCAGCAAATCTGTCTGTGCATGTCTCAGCCTCTGTAGGTTGTCCCAATAATTGGTTCTGCTCTATCTACCATATTTTTCAATGCTTTTTCTAGTATTCTGTAGCTGATATCACAGAAGAGTTCAGATCTCATAAAGGGCTTGTCTGGTCTTGTTTTAGCATATGTCATGGAATCCATTGTAGCTAAAATTTTTCGATGCATCATTCAGAGGCATATCTAAGTTTGGTCATTATTTAGGGACAGTTTTTCTTTGGTGATTCTGTCTCTGTACATTCTAAGTTTTGTTTTTTCTTTCCAGTACTATGTGAAGAGGTGGGAGATTTATTAATAAACTGAACTCAGTATTAGTGAAATGATTAATAGGCATCTATACAACTCCCATATAGTTTATATCCTTAAAAGTTGACATATATTTAACTTACTTACTGTTTATATACTTTTAATTTGTAGACTTTGGGACGTAGATAGAGGAGCTTGTATCCACAGGTTAACAAAACACACGGAACCCGTTTATTCTGTTGCATTCAGTCCGGACGGGAAATTTTTGGCTAGTGGAAGTTTTGACAAATGTGTCCATATTTGGTCAACTCAATCAGGTCAGCTTGTTCATAGTTACAAAGGCACTGGAGGAATATTTGAGGTAAAAAAAATTTTTTTAGAAATAGTTCACATACATAGAAATTAAAATATAAGGTTGCTTCTATTTTATGATATTACAATTGAGGATAACAAAAATATTTAGTATGGTTGAAACAGATTTTGTATTGGTATTCTTGTGGTAGGTGATCTATAGATTAATATAATTATATTTTGAGTCAAAAGTCAAAAACAATTTCTAATGAAAAAACCAATAAAAGAGACTTGGAATCTCGAGACGAGTTATTGACAAAAACATAAAAAATGGTATAAGAAGTAAGAAGTTGTGCTACCTTTGATTGAATGTTATGTGTAACACTTAAAACTGTTTTATTTCAATACAAGTCATATATATTGTTAGGAGAGTACTCTCCATTATGCCCTAAACTACCTCAATTGGATAAAAGTCAGTGTTGACATATCTTTGCTCCATTTCTACTAACTGCATCAGGCTACATCACTATCAGCAGTGAAAACAACAAGAAAAAAGAGAGAAGAAATATGAGGGTCTATCTATTAGAGGGTTAACCTTAACGTGGAATTAACAGAATCTTGAATAGGGATATATTTAGCTTAAACTCAAGGTAATGTTTAGTTGGGTGAAATTTGCTCCTTCTAAGAGCTGTGGACAACGCCAAAATAAAAGAAAAAAGAGTTAAGTGCATGTTATAGGATAACAAAGAAAAGTAAAGGTAATAAAAGAATTAAAAAGCAGAGTGTGGTCCTTTTAAAGCTAATACATATAATCAGCGATATAAGATCCAGCATTGTCATCATTGGACAGAAAATATTCTCTTACAAAGAGAAATTTGCTTTTGTTCATGGAAGCTATGTGAACTTGCTCAGCTAAGGCACTGCACGTCGTTACAATGATAGATTAGCTCACAAAGTCATTCTTATGATAACTAAGGCAGGTAGAAATAATGAGAAAATTAAAAAGGTGGGCATCTCATCAGGGATATAAGGTCCAGCATTGTCATCTATGAACAGAAAATAATCTCCTGCGAAGAGAGATTTATTTGTGTATCATTGAAGCTATGAGAACGTCCCCAACCAGAGTACTGCACATTATGAAAGATTTGACACATAGATTAGCCCACAAGGTCATTCTTAGGATAACAAAGGAAGGAAGAGATAATGAAAGAATTAGAAAGCAGATATTGTAGTCCTTTCTGAGCATGTGTATCTCATCAGTGATATAAGATCCAGCACTGCCAACAATAAACAGAAAATATTCTACAAAGAGAGATTTGCTTATGTATAAACTGAAGCTATGAGAACGTCCCCAACCGGGTCCACATTTAGTGATAGATAGATAGAATTAAAAAGCAAAGATTTTTGTCCTTTCAAAATATATCTTCAGTGAACCTTTCTATTGACTATATGATGAAAGAAAATAAGCATCAAATAGGCTTTGATTAAGACAAAAACTATTGATATTAGATTTATTAAATTGTCCTTATACTAGTGTAAAATCCCGTATCCTATTTTAATATTGACACTTACTGTAATAAGAGTTATTCAAACTATTATTTCAAATGAACTCGCAATATGTTATTTATTTTTTTTAGGTTTGTTGGAATTCGAGAGGAGACAAAGTTGGAGCAAGTGCTTCTGATGGTAGTGTGTTTGTTTTGGACTTGCGTAAACTTTAGCACTGTGAAGCAAGAAAATAAAATATTTTTTTAGTTCAATTCAATCAGAATTTACTGGTTGCAAAATATATGTATGTATTATATTCACTCTATATATTATTATTTTGAAAATAAGGATGCGATGGTGTAATATTAAATTGAAAATTATTCATACACTTTTTACCAGAACAATCTTTGAAACAAGTTTAAAAATTTTATAATTAAAAAATTGTTTTAGTAATATATTTTAATTATTACTACTACTGTGTGTTTTATTGTCTTCAGTTGGTACAATTAACTCTTAGTTACAACAGAAAGTATCCGGGGAAAGCAGATTAAAAATAAAATATCTCTTCAACATCAACTTCTTGATTTTGTCCAAAATCTCTAGGAAGGTTACTTTGCCTTACCAATTTGCCGTACAGCTCGGGGTGACCCTTGACCCCCTCGATATATCGCCTCCAAACTGGTATGTTCTTCACCAACATTTCCCATCCTCTCACTTACTTTGTGAACTTGATCAGTCCATCTGCCTCTTTGTACTACTCTTAGACATCAGCTTGTTCTCTATTCTAAATGTTGACAAACCATCTCAACCTTTGGGCTTAAATGAATCAGACGATGCTTTCATTGCTTAGTATTTCATCGATTTCTCTATTATTTCGGGTTTTCCAGTCAGCTTGCAAGAATCTATGTTCCCCGTTTTTTGTTATATAAAACAAAAAGACTGCTAATGCTGTGTTAAAAGAGAGCTATCTAAAGATGAACTGGTTAAGATCTAAAATGAGTAAACCACTATTCGTTACCAATTTTTTTTATATTCAAAGCCTATTTGGCATCTTGTTAATTAAAACCTGATTTCAAGCATATTTTTAGAGATCCACATCACCGGATTGTAGATTACAGTCCTCATAATGCTCTTCCTCCTCTACCCTTTGTGGTTTCAACTAGAGTGTGTAATGTATCTCCGGACTAACCAATGATGGTTGACCATATTCTTTGTATAAAAGCATTAAAACTACTTTGTAAAAATGATTTATTATGCAAGAAAATAATCAATTAAACTTCAGTTTCAATAATCCGACTACCGTATTCGACGAATGTCAAACTATCTGGTGACAAACCACTTTAAATACCAAAATCCTATTGTATACAAAAACGATAAAAAATTATATTTATGGTAGTTAGAGTCACATCAATATAAAATAAAAGTTTTTTGATATGTAATGGAACTTGAAATGTCTAAGGGACACTTGGAATCACTTAACTATGACGTTGGTTCCCATTAGGAGCGAGCAGTGTACAATAAATTTTAACAAATACAATAGTAAGTTAGGTAGGTAAATTTATGATTCTTCACATTAATATAAGACAAAAATTAGTAAAATGACACTTTGTATCACTTAACTAGATTAACAAATCCTAATGGTTCCCAACACAAGTGGTGTTATTTCTGTCTGGGTTACATTCGTGCAAGGTTGCCCAATTTTAAATAGGAAATTATTATGTCAAAACAGAGTGAACTTAACATTTTTTACTAAAACTTTTATAGGGGGAGAGCATGGAGGACCAGAACCTTTAGGCATTAAACTAATAGCTATAAAAAATGTATTACATTAATCTTCTCTGATAAGCATACAACTCTTCATGACTATAATACGAATGAATCAACTTGTACATATGTTGGAAAAAATATAATAAATTATCATACTGTCCATTATACGCATTCTCTTTATCATTATATAACAGTTTAAATTGGTCCAAACATTTTTCAGTGAAACAGTTATAAATTCCAGCATAGTTTCTATTCAAACCCCACATGTGAAGATGGATTTCTATTAAAAATTGATGAATAGCTTCTACAGTAGCTAAATACCATCTTGGACTGCCTTTTTGATGTCTCCAAAATTGTGATATCCTATTTTGAATAACAACACAAGGAATACTTTTTATTCTTTCATCCTTGTAAATACCTAAAATGAGAGAAACAGAATAATTGAACTAGTATAGCTAAAATATATCAGAGTAAAAATATTTTAATTTCAAATATTATCTTCAAGTTTGCTTGAATATCTATAGTATATAGGCGCCTCAACAAGCAGTTCAAAGAATATTTTTGAAGGTTAAAAAGCAGTCCTAATGCTCTAGATATATGTTTTCTTAGGTTGCAAACTAAAATACTAAAAAAATTAACTGGATCTTTTGTCCTTTAAGAAAATAGCGTGGAAATTCCAATAATGGTTTCTTGTAAAAAAATAAAAGATAGGAGTATACACATTGCATTCTTAAATGGCAAAATCTTGCAAGATTAAGTAGACCGAATGCTCAACAAGACTCATACTCCTTTTCTTTTTTTTTTTTTTCTATTGAATTTCATATCCTCTAATGAAAAATCCATTGTAATTTACTGTGACGAAAATAGAAATGCAGTGGAAGCATTACAGTTGAAAATACAAAATTAGGCTTCTACTTGTTCAAATTTCTGTTGTCATATTTATATTCTATCTGTGCCAACTGGACAGCACAACAAGAAGATTGTAGAGGTTGCCAATGACCAACTACAGATATGGTACTGAAGACGAAAAATATATGTAAATGGCTTAAAAGAAGATCACTCCCCATAAGCCATCTCTACACCTTCTCCTGTTTTCTGTCTTTTCCTGCTACTTCTAACTTTTACTCTGCTTAGATCATCTTCCACATCTTTTAACCATTTTGTCCTAAGCCTACTGTGTCTTTTTCTATCACCAGAATCCCACTGCATCATATTGTATGCTATAGATTTTGTTCCCTCTCTCCCTAGATGCCCTAACCACTGAGCTCTCACTTTACATCTTTGTCATTGAGTTTGTCAGCTATTTCTTGTTTTTTTCTCATCCTATATTTCCCTCTCCATTGTTCATTGATCCCATTATTGGTCTAATAATTGTTTTATATATTATCAATTACAAATGATGAAAAATATATTGTGTGTCATTCATCCAACAATCTTGTTAGTTGTATGTATAAATTACATAAATGGGAAATAAATCAATAATAGAAACTTACTTTTACTTTGATTCCACGTACTGTCGATAAAAATGGCTCTAGTTATGGGCAAATGTCCAAAATTTCCTCCAAATTCATATTCCTCCCTGGACTTTGGAATTTTTTTCATTAACGTGCTTCTATTAAAACCTGGAGGTAATTCATCCAATGGTGCATTCTGGAACTTATGAATAATGTCCTGATCTAAGCCATGTGTTACTAATTGTGATACACTTATAGCTTTTTGACTTGGAAATATAAGTACAACATTCTCATTTTCGTAGTTTGGTATATCAGGATATGTGTAAATATTGACATAATCTTTTGCTAATATAGCTGCGTGTCCTGCGGTACTTTTACCATCTATTTCATGTTTGTGTTTTATTATATCAATTTTGATCGGTAGCTAAAAATTACAAAATGATGACAAAATGAGAATTATTTTTCTCCTAAACTTTTCCATAAATTACTCACTTTCACTACAGGTAATTTTCCTTCGAGTTCTTTTATAGGTACATAACAAGAATAACAATAAAATTTTCTGGACTTTCCACATTTTGGACACGGATGTCTACCTTCCAGGAGATCTAAAATCGAATTGTCATCTATTTTCAATCCATCAAAAGGATTCTTGTCTATATAACTTTGACGTGACTCCTCCGACTTTGGATTCGACATAGCATTTTTACAAACTCTTCGAATTAAACCGAATATTTATATAAAATCTTTTAATAAATCTGCAGATAAACCAAAGCACTGTTTAAAAACTGAAAACAACGTTTAAACGCCCAACCTTATATTTTCTTCTTTACTTAAATAATGGAACATAAACAATATGGGTATACAGTAACTTATTACTCGAACTAAAAATTTCGTTGATAAACACTTAATTAGAACAATTATTGTGCAATAAATGGGTTGAATAATCTTTGTTGTTAATACAAAATTAATATACCAATATGTGAACCAAAGTGATTTCTTACCATTTTTAAAAATTACAAGCAGAGACAGTAGATAGTATTAATTTCAGATGGATTTTGGTTTATAACCATAACTAGAAAATAATGATACCGTTTCCGTCGTGATCTATTTTCTTAATACCACAATAGAATATATAAACAAGATAAAGAAAGCATTTAAAGTTTTATAGTATAGTTTAGATAACGTTCCTATTAGGATTTTCTTTGTTAGACGTGATTTATTTTGATATGAAAATTTAACATTTAATAGATTATGAACGAAGACAGTTGCGCTAAAAATGGCGGTTATAATAAAAGACCTAAACATCCTAGAATTCAAGCAAATATATTATCAAAAATAACGTTTTTGTAAGTACAAAATGTATTTATTCGTTTTAAGTAATAATGTATGTGATATTTCATATACGTGGTAGTGATCTATCTCTTGGATACTGGAAAAACCACACACGAAAATGTAAAATTATTTCGAAAATAAATAAGTGTAGTAGTGACGTCATTTGACGTTAAGCATAACAAAATACACTGAGAGAACAAAATCAAATTGTTACACCGACAAAAATATATAAGTTTTATTTCAATTATAAGGTATTATATACAGGGTGTTCTGACACTTGATGCAAAATATTCCAGAGTGAGTAGATGACGTCAAAATAATGCTATGATAAGACATTTCTGAGTGATAGGCCTTTGAAGTTGCGAAATCAGAACTTATATTTAAGTATATTTATAAATTATACATTCCAACATTATGAATTTTCAATGGATAATTATGTATGCTCATGTTATGTGTTTGACGGAATAAATAATTCTACACTGAAGGCCAGGGGCGGCTCACGCCCAATGGTTAACAATCCGTAACTTTTACAGGGACAACCTATACAATCGAAAGATAGTATTTTTAGATCGTTGCACACGTTCCAAGGAAACCGTTCGCCATAAAGAGGCACTCTGAAGAAAATTATCATAAACTGTACTTATTTTTTATGAAAGTGTCCTACCAAAAAAGGTTGAGAAGGTCAACAACAACCTATACGAACACCAGCTTTAGAACAAAATGCATTAGATGAAGTTGATGCTGATCCCACAAGCAAAATGTCACTAAAATTTAACGTATCAACGACAACTATTCATAGGATTCTTCAAGAGCAACTCTTTCACTCCTTTCACATCCAGGAAGTGAATGTCATGGAAGTATAGGGTTATCCAGCAAGACTGGTCTACTGTCGTTGGTTTCTAGATAAATAACGAGTTGATAATACATTTATTGAAAACGTACTGTTTACTGATGAAGCTGGTTTCACACGAGACGGTTATAATAATTTACATTTATGGGCAGATGAAAATCCTCACGGTACAATACAAACAAAGAATCAACGTCGATGTTGTGTTAATGTGTGGACAGGAATAGTGAGTTATAATTTAGTAGGTTCATATGTTTTTCTCTTGGAATTTACTTCCGAAGAAATATCCTCCGCAGATTCCGGAAGTGTGTAGAAGTGCAAGATGTCCACTTCGAACATTTATTATAGTTTTTTTTTTGTTTTTATTTGATAAGTTGTAGGCTAATCAACTAAATTTGTTACATTCCAGCTTTTTCCTTATGCAAGTGTCTCTTTATTTTCATAGGTAATCATTCATTAAAAATTCATAATGTTCGAATGTATAATTTATAAATACACTTAAATATAACTTCTAATTTCGCAAATTTAAAGACCTATAACTCATAAAGGGGGTCATGTGAGAATTTTTTCATTTCACAGCATTATTTTCACATCATCTACTCAGTCACCAAGCTTTTGCATCAGGTCTCGGAACACCCTGTATTGTTCCTTAAACCTAGGTTATGTTTATACAATTTTATTTCAGTTATTATTATCAACTTTCTCGGTTGTTTTTATACGAGATCTGGCTATTAAATAACGAGACTGCGTGCCTTGAAGGAGTCCAAGACGAGTGGGGTATCTAGATATCTTGTCTATGCACGTCCCAAAACACGTTTCCATCACTATTATAGTATTTGTGCTGCAGTCGTTAAATTGAGAAAAACTCCAACTGAGTGCTATAAATTATTCCAAGAGTCCTATGGGGACAATTATCCATCTCGTGCACGTGTTTTTAAGTGGTGTAAGCGCTTTAGTGAGTGCCGAGAGAGCACTGAAGATGACCAGCGCCCAGATCGCCCTGTGACTGCTTAAACTCTGAAAACAGTGACTAAAATCAACCAAATTGTGCGTGCAGATCGTCGAATGAGTATCCAGATTATTACCGAGGCTGTAAACGCCGATAAAGAAACGGTTAGAAAAATTTTACACGAGGAATTACACATGACAAAAGTCCGTGCGAAGCAGATGCCAACAAATCTGACTCCTTACCAAAAGCTCTTGCGTCAACGGGTTTGCTCAGATTTCCTTGAAAGGTTAAAAAAATATCTGCTTTGAAAGGGACCCGATTTGAGTCGATGGAAGCGATAAAGCAAAAAACGGCAGAGCTCCTAAAGACCCTAACCAAAGAAGACTTCCAGCACTGTTTCGATCAATGGGAAAACGTATGGAAAGGTGTGTGGCGAGGGGAGGGTAGTATATTGAAGGGGAGCATTCGAATGTAGAATTATTTTTATACATACAACCCTTTCTTGTAACTAGTCTCGTTATGTAATAACCAAACCTCGTACTGCTGCTATTTTTTATTTCTTTCTTTTTAGATATAATTTGGGTTTTATTTGGAAAATTTATAAAAAAGGGACGTTAAAGAAAGAACACATTTTTGAAGTGATAGATAACTGTAAAGCAGAAAATGCCGGAAATGAATTGGAAATATTTTTGAAAAATGACTCACATCATCTAAAACACATTTCTCTAATTAGAATCATATGGAAATGTTACGGAAAGGCGTATTTGCTAGTTGGCTTTATACAATTAATTGTAAGAAGTGCAGTAATGTGAGTTAATTATCTTTAAGTCCAGTAGTTTTAAAAGTTATTATAAAATTTTGTTAAAATTTAGTCATAATTAAATAATAATCGAAGCAGCTTTCAGTCGACCTAATTTTTGAAGCAAAAAGTCGATTGTATCCGATATAATAAACAAAAAACATATTTCGGTTTTTAAAATAGGTTATAGTCGCTGGGAATCATATCCTGCGAACATGGTGGTTGTGAACAGTAAATCCAAGTTGGGTTCATTCTATTTGACTATAATTTTTTCCGAAGAGCATTTTTTTATTTTGCCCATCAGGCTCTGAACTAGAAGAAACGTTGGGTAATCGCAATTTGGGCAGCAAGTAGAAGTTGATGGACCCCAAAAATTTGAGAAACTTTACCTGTAGTTTATTTTTATTGTAATGAGTGTATAATATATTTACTCAATAATGCTTTTAGCGTGTTATATGATGTTTATATGGGTTACAATTAGAAAGTAAGCAACAATTCGAGAATTTATAAATTTATTAACAAACAACACTTTCAGTTGACACTATAATAATTGAGCAAAGCATACACAAAAACAGGCGGGGCTTTTTTTAAAAAAAGGCGTATTGCCATCTCGATACTGGATGACGATTCTCATGCGGTTGGACATAGAACGCAAGACATTCTGAATGTTTGCTTGAAGAACATTGGTCCAATGCACAATCAGGGCCAATCAAAGCTCTTCGCGTGTTTATGGAGGAAGAATGCGACGTCTTAAACGTCTTTTGAGTTGGTGCCATACGTGCTCAATAGGATTGAGATCGGGGCTTTGAGCGAGCCAGTCCATTTTCCCATTACTAACCTCTTCAAGGTACTGCATTACCATTCTTGCCGTGTGCGGTCAAGTATTATCTTGCATTAGCAGAAAACCATCACCAACGAATCCATCATATCTGCAACGACGAGATCGGTGTGTGCCTCAAAAGAAATACCTGTCCAAAACATTAGTGAGCCACCCCCGTTGTAACCGAGTACAGGCAGCATACCGTTCTCCAGATCATCTGTATACCTTATTTTTCCCATCGTTGCCATTCAGGCACATTCTACACTCATCCGTGAACATCAATACCTTTTCCCAGTCGTCCACTGTCTAATTCATGTGTTCACGAGCAAGTCTACATCTTCTATGAGCTGCAGTAAGCAAGGGTCCTTTAGCTGGACTGCAAGCTGACAAACCACTTTCTTTCAACCTTCGCCGAACAGTAGACGTGCTGACTGTTATTCCGTGGGCTTGTTGAAGGCCGCCTTGGAGCATTCTAGCGGTTTACGTTACGTTGAAGTCACTTGAAATGTTACCAAGCAAACGTTTTAAATCACAATAAACGTACATGAAGTAGTCGAAATTTTCATTCACGCGATTGGTGACCAGTAACTAATAATTGTATCGTTTCCTTGGTACCGAGGAGTTGTTTCTCCTCTGTACAGGGCCGGTCTGCCTGCTACGTATACATACTAACCCATTTCACTGAATTAATAAACAAGCAAATAGTAACAATTGATGGTTTCGCAAGTTTCGTTTAGACTTTGGTATACTTTTTCAAAACCTAATTGTCTTCTTATTACATGTTCTTGTATTTCAGCACTCTAATACCAATGGCGTTATCGAAGGTAATATTATATTTCCAGCCAGCACAGGAAGAACTTACTAAAAGAGAAGTTATCAATTTCGCTATTTTATTGACGATACTCAGTTTTGTAAACATAACGTACCTCCAAAACTACCTATTGTATCTTGATGAATTCGGCATTAAAATCAAAACCGCTTTGTGTTCGGCGATTTTTAGGAAATCTCTAAGATTAACAACTAAATCTTTGTCTGATATCAGTGTGGGAAAAATAGTTACTCTTATGACAAAAGATGTACCGATTATAGAATCTTTCATTACTTACTTTAACGATACTTGGATCGGAGTGATGCAGACGATGTTAGTTTTTTATTTAATCTATAACAAAATGGGAGTTGCGACATGTGTTGGAATGGGCTTTTTTGTATTGATAGTACCATTACAAGGTAAAATAACTATTTA
Organism: Diorhabda sublineata; assembly: GCF_026230105.1. Lineage (NCBI taxonomy): Eukaryota > Metazoa > Arthropoda > Insecta > Coleoptera > Chrysomelidae > Diorhabda > Diorhabda sublineata. The sequence goes on along the minus strand of NC_079474.1, from coordinate 5,275,286 downwards.
AAAACATTTGAACAAGTATCACTGACGATTTTGATTCTTGTTTTTGTGTGTAATTGTGCTGATTTCTACAAGGTGTTTCTATATTCGACCGACAACGCTCTACCACGGAGAGATCTCTATAAATGATTAATTTTGATATAGGAATACGAACCCTTAAATCAAAAATTTGTCATAAATCAAGAAAACCTTTAAATTTTTTTTTTCAAATTTGGTGACCAATATGCTCCTTAATAAAGTAATATTTTGATATAAACACATTTTGGAAAAATTTAACCAGTGAGGGCTAGTTGTCACTTTTATTTCACTATTTTTTAGACCACTGGAGCAAATTATTTTTTGATTTTGTTCTAAATTGCCTGATTATTTTTTGTTTAAAAGGTAATAACCTTTTATGAAGCTAAAATTAACGGTTTCGTAGAAATTTGCCTATAAACAAAAGTCTGCAAGCACGTAAGTAATTTACAATTTAATTAATTATTTAAATTCGAATAATGATTAAGCATAAGTAGTTCAAAACAAATAAAAATCATTCATTATCTCAATTTCAATCAAAAATGTATTACAACAATAACAAAACTGACAAAGTTACAGTAGTTGTTCAAACTGCTGGTCGCTTACTTCAATATACTTATTACACCGTTTTGTCATTGAAAAACGTGTCTTTAAAGAATAAATCTGGATGGGATTGAATAATTTCTTTCGCTGCTTGAATTCTAGCTATTAGATTTTGTTCAGATTCGATTATTGTTTCGTACAAAAAGACTTCATATAGTCCCTTATAACAAAATCGATAGGGTTTAAGTCAGGTGATCTTGGAAGCCAACAATTGGGTCCACTCCGACCAATCCATTTTTCTCTAAAACGTCTATTTAAGTAATTTCTTGCCGTTCCAGCAAAATGAACTTATTCCCCATCATATTGAAACCACATGGGTTCTCTAATATTTAATGGTACATTCTGCAACAATTATTATTTTTATTTTCATTGCCAATTGTTTTACTATAGTAATACATTTTTGTGTGAAATTGAGGTTATGAATAATTTTTATTTTTTTTTCAACTACTTATGCGTAATCATTATTCGAAATTAAATTAATAATTAATTAATTTGTAAATTACGTACTTGCAGACTTTTGTTTAAAAGCAAATTTCTACAACGCCGTTCATTTTAGCTCCATAAAAGGTTATCAGTTTTTTAACTAAAAATAATCAGGGAATTTATAATAAAATAAAAAAAAGAATTTGCTCTAGTGGCGTAAAGTTGTAAGTCAAAATATTACTACAAAATATTAAGGAGCATATTGGTCACGAAATTTGAAAAAAAACTTGAAGGCGTTCTTGATTTATAGCAAATTTTTGATTTTGATCTAAAATTTTGAACATTCTATATCTCAGCAACTAGGCCTCGTAAGGGTTCGTATTCCCTTGTCAAAATGGATAATTTCTCTGTGGCAGAACGCTGTCGGTCGAATATAGAAACATCCTGTATGAAGTAAAACTATATTGAAAGGCTTTTAACTTGAAAATACCTTATACGAATATTTTAATGAGGTCTTAAAAGGGGCACACCGCAAATAGTGGAGCTATATCCTGCACTTATTACATTATAATCTAACAAACTATAAATGAAATTAATCACCCACATTATACATACAAAAACATTCAAACGTCAGACAAAATCTTAAATTTTTTCGTAATTTTTATACCTGCAATAAAATATTTCATTGGAAAACATGAGTTTATTAGCGATTTTCCTGCAACAACAGCAATCAGTGGTGGACCGATGAAGGGGACCCTCCCAGAGCAAAAAAAATATAATGATGTTCTTTGAAAAAAATTGAATAATTTATATCTTTCAAGATATAACTAGTATCTGATTGTAATGTCAAATGCTAGTAAATTTATTTTTGTAAAGCTATAGATAACATTTTCTGAAGGGTCAAAACAACACCCCCCAGATTCCCTAGAGCTAAACTCTGGGCACTCCACTACCTGAGATAGTTTCTCAATATTTCTTTATTATGGAGTTATTATAAAGAGGTAATCAAACACGTATCCACTTGTTGAAGTCTTTATTGAATTCAATCTCTATCTGTGTCAAACAGAATATATGTTGTTGTTATTAACTTGTCTTCGTTCCTATTCTTGATTGGTAACGACAAAAATTCTGTAATTATAGTAACATATAGCTGACACAATACTACTACACAAATCGAATGAAGCATATAATATATAATGTGCTAAAAATCTAAAATTATACACGAGTTGCAATCCCACTATTCTAATACGAAACTGATTTTATCATTGTGTTTGACCAAGATAGAGACAAAAATTTCTGTTGCTATATAAAAAATTTAATCATCAATAAAGTGAAATTTCCAATATTTGTCTTGTTTAATATAAAAATATATAGATTTTCTTAATTTGTAGTGATAATTGGTAATATAACAGCAAAACTCAGATTGGCATGTTCAAAAGAAATGGATAGAAGGCTACAATCAACGAAAGAAACTTTATCCGGTATTCGAGTGATCAAAATGAATTCTTGGGAAGAAGCTTTCGAAGGGGAAATTAATGAAAATAGAAAGTAAATAGAAAAACTTTAATTAAATTAACAAGTTTATAGTCCTAGTTTACTTATATTGACTTCATTCCTTGTGATACGAACTTAAAGTTGAGAAACATGTGCATAGCTGTATAACAACATTTCAACCCCAGAGTTCATTTGAACCAAGCTCGGTCAAATAACATTAGAGTTGAAGAGGAAGATCTGGAAGAAAACTAGGGAACAAGGATAACGCAAAGAATTACTTGGAGAGAAAGATACTAAAACTTGTGAGGACAATATGGAAAGACTAGAAAATGATGGAAGATAACACTGTGACATACTGTGAGATTGAGACATACTTGGGCACTAGTTTCACTCGCATATATTCAATATTGCTTGAGAATTTGGCTGCCAAAAACATTTGTTTGCGTTGGATACCGCAGAATTTGTCAATCGTTTCGTTTGGTGCAGAAAAATGCTGAAAAACCTCAATCGTGGTACTCCAAAAGACGTCTATAAGATCGTGACAAAAGTTGTTGGCGCACGAAGTACTTCGATGGAAATGGTCCCCTGGTTTTTCGGAATAAATGGAAATGTCGACACCGTTATATCAGAACAACGTAGAACGGTCAGTTCGGAATGGTACACCAGCTTTTGTTTGCCAAACGAATACGAAAAACTCAAGGTAACCAACCACAGAACACGAATCATTCTCCACAACGAAAATGCGACCTCACACATCAGTTCAAACAAACGTTTTTGAACAGTCAAAACATCGAATTGATGGATCATCCGCTGTACAGTTCTTATTTGGCACCCAACGATTTATTCGATCAAAAATAAATTGTGAGGTCAAAGTTTTTCTACACCAGAAGAAGCTGTTGATGCGTTCCAATCACATGTTTTGGAGGTAATTCAATCGGAATGGAGAATCAGTTCAAACGCATGCAAAATTGAGTTTAATAGAGAATATTTCGAAAAACAATGAAGCCATATCCAATAATACATATTGGTTTCTATTCGTCTATCTCAAGACTTGAGTAGCAACCTTTGTAGAAGATATAAACATCTTATTACTATAAAAATTAGCGAAGTTATTGATATCGATAATGATTTATAGAAGGAAAATCAACTAAAGATTCGATAGAAATAATTAAACAAGTAACAAAAAATTATAAACATAAAATAGATATCGAAATGATCTTCATTGATTTCCAGTAAGCTTTTGATTCAACAACACAACTGGAAGCACTGCAAATCTTCAAAATACCAAGCACCCAACGAGTAACGATGTGCCCCATATCTGTCTTGCATGTTTAATAATTACAATTTATGATGATTTTCTTCAGTATGTCTCTTTATGGAGAACGGTTTTCTTGGCATGAAGAACGATCTAAAAATCTACATATCTCCTAAACCATAAACTTTAACGAGTTGAACAAAGAGTACCTCTTTGTTAAAAAATCTTTAGATTGTAGTTAGTTTGTCCCTGTAAAGGCTACCATTGGGCATGAGCTGCCCCTGGCCTTCAGATATTAATGTAGAATTATTTATGGCATCAAACACAAAATATAGGGAAGTAAGATTGTGGCCTCAAAATCATCGTTGATCAATATATATTTATATGAATTATTATCCAATTATATTGTTTTAGGAAAGAAATGGCTGCTATTTTGAAACTGTTTTTGTCAAAAACCAGTGTACTCTTGATGGGTAGCTTAACAACAAAAATAGCCTACTACTTATTACTAATCACTTACCTCTATTTGGGCAAAACCTTTTCTGCAGAAATGATTTATTACGTAACAACTCTATTTCTGAGGATAAGACACGCTCTAAATACCTCCATACCAGTTGGGGTAACCGTCGTAGCTGATACATTTGCGGCTCTAACACGAATAAAAGATTTCATATTATCGGAAGAAACTACACAAAAAATTGAGATTAATCATTTAGAGAACAAACCGCAAGTATATTTCGAAAATGTTACAGTTAATGTAGGTAATAAAGAAATTTTGAAAAACATGTGCCTTAACATGGAATCGGGTTTGGTTATAATTACCGGTCCTACCGGCAGTGGGAAAACAAGTCTTTTAAAATGTATTTTAGATGAAAATGAATGTACAAAAGGTCGAGTATACAAATCTGGTTGTATATCTTATGCCCAACAAGAACCGTGGATATTCCCTTCTAGTTTAAGACAGAATATAATTTTTGATCAAGAGTACGATAAAGAGAGATATGATATGGTGTTGGAAGCATGTGGCTTGAGCCATGATATTTATATGTTATCAGTAGGTAAAGATACGCTTATTTAACATACTGCTTTTGTAGATTAGTGCGAAGGTATTGCTCCAAATCTGACAGACTTTTTAGTGTTAGTCTCCATTAAAGTTAACACATGTTTATCTTGATGTTTGACGAGTATCGAGAGAACTATTGTTCAGTATCTGCAAATCACATATATCTCATTACCCGGTAATCGCTGGTTGCCAAATCTAGAGAATAGGGTGGATGTTCAATTATATCGAAACCTGTTTGAGCTATTGCGGTTGTTACAATGACGAACCTGTAAATAGGTGCGTTAGCCACATGATAGAGAACATCTTTATACAACTTCCCTTGGTATTTTTCTTTACTTCTAACTATATTCGCTTCTGTAAATGTGGCTTCCTGCTGAAGCTTGTATTTTGAATTTTTTCCAAGGCATTGAACCTCGATTTTTCCACTCCCTACTCTGCATATTACGTAATGATAAATATTTGATTTGATTTGAGAATGGTAAGATGAGGGAGACAAAGAAAAAGATACTGGTACCACCACGTGAGAAGAATGGAAGAGAGTAGACTGCCACGCATCGTACTTGAAGGGAAACCAATAGGGAAAAGAGAACCCGGACGACCACCTAAGAGATCGTTGGACAGCTGGCAGTCCACCTCCTAGGAACTGATACTGAGGAACCTGCGAAACTAACAGATCATGAGATCTTAAAAATGAATAAGTAGAAGAAGATTTAAAAATTGGCCAAGGGTGGAGCAAAGGGATCGGTCCTCCTAGATGAAACTTTGACTAAGTCTAGCGGCTTCCTAGACAGTGGAAGCTGAAACATTTTTTATTACAGCAATTCAAATTCATCCTCCCATTATCTAAAAGCTGGGGTTTATTCAAATTGTTTATAGTACCTCCAGCATCTTCATCTCCACTAATTCCTGAAGTCACTGAGGACTTCGTCGACTTTTCGGTAAATCCTACAAAACAAAAACAATGTTATAACTTGGAGAATTGGATATCACGTGAATGTTATATTGAGTTCTAAATTTAACTGTTACCAACATGTTATAAATGAATTTTAAATAATACATAAATACGTGTACGATGTCTTAACACAACAAAAGATAACTATAGTCTATTTTAGAAAGGCATAGAGTAATAAAATGGGGAATTCCGTCCAGTTCGGTTCAATTTCGGTGTCGGCTATAGGTGTAGGTCTTGAAATATTGTGTAGGGATTACTTAGGTAGTAGATTATACAGTTACGTTTTGCATTTAACAGGTACCGTTTAATCTTCTATTAGTGCCTCTGTCTAATTCCAACCCCATTTCAGATTCGGATTTCCTTTTTACGATTATCCTACCGGCACGCCTTTGGCACACTATTTTCAGTGTTTGTGAATGAAACTACGAAAGTGTACTTAATATTCGTTTGGTCACTCTGTAGTCCCTTTGTATACCTAATGAGGTTTTATTACTCTATACCTTTCTGAAATAAACTATAGAGATTGAAAGGGTATGCAAAAATGAGAGCAGGTGTAAATATTAGACCCTCCCTTTATCTATGGAAAAATACCAACAAAGACTCATTACAGCAATTGACTCGTGTCTATCAAACCTATATTACAGATAATTGATAATAGAGATAATGAATTTGTAGGTGACGATTCTATGATAGACGATAGCGGTACAAATTTGAGCAAAGGACAACAGTGTAGAATAAATTTAGCTAGAGCTATTTATAGAAAAGCAGATATATATTTAATAGATGATTGTTTAACGTCTTTGGATATTAATGTTCAAAAGCATGTAATTCAAAGCTGCATCAAGGAATTTTTGGCTGATAAAATATGTCTCTTCATAACACAAAATCCAGGATTATTTGAGGGAAGTTATAAAATTCTTGTAATAGATGAAGAAAAAGTAGTCGTATCACAAGATGTATTTCGCCAATACCAAGATATTTCGAATAATTTGGCAAACAAAGAAAAATGCTTAGAAAATAATGATTGTTTATTGAATAATGACTTTGGTACAGAACAGACAAGCTTATTAAATGACAAAAATAAGAAAAATATGTATCAAGAAAATATAAAACAAGGAAAAGTTGAGTTTGAAACGTATAGAAAATATGGAAGTAATGTAGTAATGATCGTGATTATTCTAATATTTTTTATATTAACTCAGATTTCAAAAAGCTACAGTGAAAAGATTTTGAGCGATTGGTAAGTACTTAAAAATATGTAATTGTACATAAACATGTGTTGCGTCGGGATTTTGAGATATTTCATGTTATAATTTTCGTATTTTTGGTTAGAATTACTCAAAATATTTACGTGCTGAATTATCACTTTTAGGGTAAACATAATACATAGAAATTCTTCAAGAAATACAGAGCAAAACGCAGAATCATATTTATATTTGGAATTATATTCAATTTTGATTTTGGCATTGACGATTTTATCGGTTATTTCGGCATTTTTACTTTTCAATTTTAGTAGAGCAGCTTCGATTAATCTGCATAAAAACTTAGTTGAATCCGTCATAAATGCCAAAATGACTTTTTTTGATACGCATCTTATTGGCAATATCATAAACCGCTTCTCCAAAGATCTGAGTATAGTTGATGAACAAATACCTTTTGCAGTTTACGATTTTCTGCAGGTAAGAAACGTTATTTTTTAGTAACATAGAGTCATTATGGTAGTAACATACAGGACAAAACTAAAATATAGTATATATTCTAATTGCATTCATTTTATAATCTTTTTCAGATCCTTTTAGGTTTATTTGGAGTGGTGTTTCTAATAGCGGCTGTTAATATCACTTTGATTTTACCCACTATTATATTTTTTTTAATATTGTATTTAATCAGAAAAATATACATGCCAACCGGACGCAGCTTACAAAGGCTTGACAGTGCAAGTAAGTCTTCACTTCTTTCAATATTTTTCTTCCACTTCCAACCTTCTAAAGGGAGGTACTAAATTTGTAACGTTAAATATTTCGTGTTTTGTTAGAAAATTGAAAAAATACCAAATCTTGTCAATTTTTATCGTAGTTTCAAACTTTTTCATCTCTCCAGTGCGTCTTGGGAATCCTCAAATAGCAAAGAATGTCATTTTGAAGTTTCTTCATTCTGTCTAGGCGTTATTTTTTATGGTTTAAATGATTTTTTCAGAAAAATCGAAATTGGATTTTTTGAAATTATCAATCCTGAATATCAATCCAAGGTGATAAGAAGTGAAATTCACATATTTATTCTTGAAAAATGAGCTTCTCAGTATAACTTCTGGACTTATTGCCCAAAATCATATAAAGCAGCAAGTCAGTATTCAGAATTTGAGACACATTTGAAAGAAACAATTAAAACAAAATTGTTTATTTTCGCGAGAATCTTATCAGAAATAATACTGTTATAGTAGATGTTCTTGGTGATGAATAACAGGCCAACATTGAGAGATATCTTTCATAAAACTGACTAATTGAAAAATATAAAGTTCAGCACTTTAAATTTAACTTTATTATTATTATATTAATCCAAGAAATGAACGAAGATGTTCTTTACCAACATTTATGAGAACTGCTATTGAAGTTTTGAGATATGGCAACACTATTGTCAAATCTGACATTGTTACCATAGAATTTGACATTTTAAAAGGTGAATGTACTCAGAGTTTGAGTTATATTCGATATGGATTAAACCAACAGCAGTGTACCGATCAACTCGCTTTCACTTTTGGTAATGGAACACCATCTCTAACCACAGTTTTTCGTTGGTTTTCCGAATTCAGTCGTGGTCGCACTTCGCTACAGTATAAATTTCATGAAAATCGTAATAAATCGGCTATTGTGATGGAAAACATCGATGTTGTGCGGGAAAATGGTAATACATAGATAATAATAGGATCTCAAAATTTAACATTTAAAGATTCTCCAGAAATGCTTTAGTAACAGAGTTCAAAAAGAAACTACTATGAAGATTGGAGAACTTTTGCGTCAAATTTCACCACCGTTGTGTTTTCTTAGAGAAATGAAAGCAGTATACTCCAAAAAAAAGTCGTGGAGAATATAAAACTGAAGTGTTATACATAAATAATGATAGCATCTCAAAATTCGACATTTGAAGATTCTTCAGGAATATTTTGGTAGCTAGAAAGTTCAATAAGAATCTTCTAGTAGCAAGAGAGTTCAAAAACAAACTACTCTGAAGATTGGAGAACTTTTGGGCCAAATTTCACCACCGTTATGTTTTCTTAGAGAAATGAAAGCAGTATACTTCAAAAAAAAAGTCGTGGAGAATATAAAACAAGGACTGTTATACATAAATAATGATAGCATCTTAAAACTCAACATTTAAAAATTCTTCAAGAACGCTCTAGTAGCAGGAGAGTTCAAAAAGAAACTACTATGAAGATTAGAGAACTTTTGGGTCAAATTTCACCACCGTTATGTTTTCTTAGAGAAATGAAAGCAGTATACTTCAAAAAAAAGTCGTGGAGAATATAAAACAAGGACTGTTATACATAAATAATGATAGCATCTCAAAATTCGACATTTGAAAATTCTTCAGGAATGTTTCGGTAGCTAGAAGTTTCAAAAAGAAACTACGAAAAATTGATGCACCTTTGGGTCAGATTTGACCACTGCTGTGTTCTTTTAGAAACATGTAGGGAGTCGTGGAACATTCAAGAAAAAAAGGGAATGCAGAGATAATTATAGCAATCTCAAAATTATGTTTTACTCAACACTCAACATATTTTTTAAGGATGTTTTGGTAGCTAGAGAGTTAACAATTAACTACTATCAAAATTGAGTATCTCTAGGCCAAATTTGATCACCTTATTTCAGATAGTAGCGTTGCATATTCTACTTAGGAAATGGTATTTGTGGATATTAATGTGGTTGTTAATTCCCAAAGTAATCAATCAACTTCACCAGTTTCATCAAATTACTAGCCAATTCAAAAAAAATATAATAATTTTCATTTTCAGAGCTTCCTTTTTGTTTTGAGAGATAAACTCCTTGTGGTCCTCTTACCAATTTTAATTATAAGAAATTTTTAAATCGACACTTTTACACCTTATAATAATTCCGAGCATGTATTAGTTTTCGATCAAAGAAATTGATAATTAATACCGAGAAACTGCATAACCTTTTTTAAACATTTCAAAAGTATAAATAAGCAATTATAACAAGGATAAACTATAAACGAATATTGTTTATCTATAAATAACCTTAGTCAGGTTCAAGACCACGTTTTCATATCGTTGTTCGTATCAATGACTTCAACTTCTTCACGTACCGTACTCGATCGTGGGCAATTAGCAGCTCAACTTTAGTAATTTCAGAATAGGTTGTGTTAGTTCGACGAATATTTTAAATAAATAACCAGAAAACCTTAAGGATGTCATAAAATAGACATCAAACATTTGAACTTTACAATATCGGTTAATTATTTTTTTTGTATAATCAACTAAAATGGAAATTAGTCAGCTACATAACAGTATTAGGATAAAAGCGCCAGTAGTTTAATTCGATATATTCTGCGAGTGGTTTATAGCATTAGGATTTTTGCTCTTATATTCTAGTGAAAGTCAGTTGCTTTAGATACAAAGATCATATTACTGTCTCTTTATCATTCCCCATATGAGTTATTATAAGGTCCTGGTATTCACTTATTGGTGCTTACAAATATCTAAGAGCAGCTTTTCGATTACTTTAACTGCTGCAAATTCAACATTTAGTCATATCTCACTATTCTATAATTAGACAATGTGACTTCAGTAACAGTTTGGCAATTACTTCTGCTTTCGCTTGTCAAATTTCATAAAGTATCTATTCAATTGAAAACCTCACCACGTTTCAATAGATATGATAGATAATTACCTTCTTCTTTATCTCGACGACCAAACAAAAGTATAATTATTGTTGTCCCTATTCTATTTCACACAAAAACAAACACAAACAAACAAGTTAGATAAGCAATACTACTACGGGACCGGATGTTAAGTCATATGTCATGTATTCTACATATTACTAGTCATGTTGTGTGCCATTTGTCATATGCTTTGTTATCTCAATTAATAGTGTTTATATTAAAGATAGAGAGAGCGAGACATCAGAGGTTGTTCCGATAGAGCGAGAAATAACATCGGTATGCCACTCTATATCTTTCTCTACTCTTTTCTGATTGGATCGCCTTGACTTCGAAGTTTCGAGTGGTAGAAACGACAAAGAGGGAGAATAACAAATTTCGATTTCATTAGTGAGTAGAGGGAGATAGAGAATGGTAAACCGATGCTCTTTTTATTTTTTCTAATAGTACAATTTCACTTAAATGTCGCACTCTATATCTATAATACCTCTACGTCCCAATTGCCCCAGTTTTTGTCATTTGCCACCAATCATCTTGTGTCATCTGTTATATATTTCAATCTGTCACCAATACTTGTCATTTGTCACCAATCACATTGTGTCATCTGTCATATATTCTTTGATACCATCTGTTACAAGCGTGAGATCTGTCTCGTGTCTGTTATATGATGGCATCTATTAATGGTCCTATATGAGTTATATGTCATTCATAAATTTTATCAATCATCTTTCACCCATCATTATTTGATGAATGAGCAATGGAGCAAATTCTTTCAGCAAGAAGTCCAATAGTGGGTTATTTGAATTCTTCTCTGGAAGGTTTAACTACAATCAAAGCATTTCGTGCTGAAAAAGCGCTGACAAAAGAATTTGATAAACATCAAGATTTATACACATCCGTAAACTATACGTCAAAATGTTGTAAAAGAGCATTCGGATACTATATGGATGTCTTCTGCACTATCTATATGGGAGTAATTATGGCAGTCTTTCTTATTTTTGACCATAGTAAGTATTTTTGTTCTATCGGCGTAAATGGCCAAGGATATCACCTTTTGCGAAAGAAAAATACGAATTATTGATAAATCTTGAAGTAACGATGAAATATGAATAAAATCTCTTGTAATATAACTAGTGATGAAGTTGTGTCTTACTGGAAATTGATTCGAATATCCGAAACTCCAGTTGCATCTATATAAAAAGATTAAGTCAACGAAATAAGTAGATTTAGTTAGATTTAGTTGAAATTTGTTATCAAAAGCGGTACGCACGAAAACTTTTATAAATGAAATACACACATCAAATAACTAATATTAAGTTTGTATATTTTTTGATATAATAAAGGCTTTCGACATTGGGAATACTAGAACCGTTCCACAAACACACAATTAGTTTCAAATTATGCTCTTCAGTAAACTGTGTTCCATAAAAATCATAACAACTTGTTTGTTGAACAATTTTAGTGAATGTATTCATACTAAGTCTGTCTTCGTGAAATACAAGCCTTTTTAATCCATATCTAGAGGGCTTAGTAAATTAAATAATACCCTATCGATCACATCCTATACATATTCAATGGGTAATGAATCAGGCTACCGAGCAGACCAGAAGCACATCGAAAATGTAGCCAGCTGTATTTAGGTCCCACGTCGTACGTCTGTCACTTCTTGTATGAGAACTATCCTGCGTATTACAGACAATGCGGGATCTTCACATTCTTCATATAAAAATGGACGATAAGAATGTACTAAATCATTTACAGTTGATCGTGTTGTTGTAAATCTGTCTCTTCGATGCCCAAAAGACTTTAAGGATGTTCCTTTTCCAGCTCCATTCCCTCAGTTACGTCCTGATCCTGTCAAGACGTTGTTGTTTGGACTAGCATCTGAAGACTGTGGTTGTAGATTATTCAACGAGCTCCTAATACGCCAATATTACGGTTTAGATGAGCTAGTGCGTAAAGACCTATTATTGTGTGCCCTGAGATGTCAGGTAGCAATGACACGGCAAATTTAGCTACCGGTTTGGTGGCTAACTAGTTTACCTCTTCTGACTTCAAGATGTTTGAAGGAAAGTACAGTAGCCGTTACCTATAGACAGTCTTGCATTCACAGAAGTATCGGCTGTTTCGTTCGGTTTCTTGCAGAAACTACAAGAGCCATCGCGAGTTTTCCGATGTTTTTCATATGGTAATTCAAAGGATAATTTTTGCTAAGCTAACCAGTAACTCTTCTTTGCTTAATGACAGGACTTTTTTCGACCAGTTGATAGAATAAGTTAGAAGCCTCTTCGATTGTTTCAGACTTGGCCTCTTACTCCTTATTTTTGCTTTCTTGTTTTCCCACTTTTTTATGACAATGACTTGATTGCATTTTGGGAAACCTGAAAGTTTTTGGTCATATGAAAGATTGTCGCGCCTTTTTTGTCAGATGATCAGCTGTTCATTGCCGTGTACTCTAGTGTGGTCAGGTACCCACATTAGAGTAACTTTGACCCTTGCTTCAAGAGAGTTCAAAGGTTATGTTCAGCATTCTCACAACATTAAATTTGGTAAGAGTCAAGTAATTGGAGGGCTGCGATGTTATTATATAGTTATTAGAAATACATGGCATCTGTGATCATATCAGTGAGTACCTTATATTCTTTTAGAATGCTTAGGCGTCCAGTCAGTTCGCACGACTACATATTCTGTTCAGTTTATGTCTTTTTTGCCCAATTTATGGCTTAACTTTCTATAATCGTCTTCAAATGACACGCCTGTTATTGCAAGGCAAGTCACCATTTGCAGCTTATCTAAGGTTATCTTCCAAATTTAGGTTTTTAATCTTGACACCAGCATATGAAACATGTAGAATGTGTCTTTACATCTAGTTCATCATTTTGGGTTTTAGGCCCTATATTCCTCCTATCATTCTACACCAGATGTGTAAAGATATTCATGCCTTATGAATTACTGCTTGGAGATGTATTCATGTTACTTCACAACGAATCAATTTCAAGAGGGATCATATGATAATTAGACAAAAAGCCCGTTAGAGCCAGTTGAATAAAAGACGTTAAACTTGATGTTTCAAGATATTCTGTAAATTTAAAAGACGTACGATTTCCAGAAAAGACTTATTTTGTTTTAATGAATGTTCTTTCGTTTGTTTTAAACTTCATGTCAATTACGTTTTTTTCTAACATAAACTTCTCATCTAGCATACCGACTGTTTTATTCTAAATAATACCCTAGTATGTTATTTAATATTGTTTCAAGACACCTCAGTTGGAGATATTGGATTAGCTATCACTCAAGCTATTAGTCTTAATGGTACAGTTCAGTATGGTATAAAACAATGGGCTGAAATCGAAAATAAAATGACGTCCGTTGAAAGAATTTTAGAATATTCGGACACGGAAAAAGAAGTACAAACTCCGAACTCTATAATCGTGAGATGGCCGAAATGTAATAGCATACGATTCGACAAAGTCACATTTTCGTACGGAGACGGTAGTAAATGCATTTTGGAAGATATTAATTTAGTGATCAATGCTGGAGAAAAAATAGGCATAATAGGCAGAACAGGTATTTGTTTTTTGACAATCTTTGATTAAGAGCTGAGCTTATTTAAAAAGATACTTCGACCATTTTCCATGCTATTCAATGCTAGAAATTAATGCTTTCTACCAATTCTCTATCTTCTTCAATATAGTACAAGATCCCACTGATTATGTGTGCAGTTATCCGTTTTAAATTTCTTCAATTTCTCATTTCCTAGACCTTTTGATATATTAATGCATCTAAATGTTTTTGATTTTTGGTCTCTTCTGATTTAAAAAATTCAACGTTTCGACCTGTTGCGGTATCAAAATGTGACCCGACACTGACACTTTGCGTATTTATATTAATCAATACATCACCTACATCCTTACATCTCAATATGTAGCAATCTTAACCAATCAAATTATTTGTAGTTTTATTAGAATTTACAAAATAGAGCTATAAATTTCCCTTAAATCATTCATAGCCTTTTCGTTTTTATGAATATGAACCATTTCTAAAAATTCTCTTTTTCGTGTATTAGATTCCGTTCCAACAATTTTTGAATCTTTATAATTGAATTTATGTTTTTTTTTTCATATTAGATGGTTCGTTAACGCAGTTTTATTTTTTTTATCGTATTGATGACCTTTCAGTCTATTTTCTAAATATTGAGAAGTCTGCCCTAAGTTTGGCTGATAGATCTATCCAAATCACATCAAAGAAAATAATTATTATTAACAGAAACGAAACATCAAAACATAAAACATTTTTTCTTACAATACATACAAGGACTTAATTTAAGTAAAATTTATAGCTCTACTTTCAAAATTCTTATAAAACTACAAATAATTTCTATTTCTATTTTTTATTCTTATTTTGATGTTCATGATGTAGATGATCTATTGATTAATATAAGTTGGCAAATTGTCAGTATCAATATCATATTTTGATAATGAATTAAAGTCGAAACGTCAAATTTTATCTTTCTTATTATTATTAAAACCTAAAATCCAGAACATTTAGTTGTGTTAACTGTTTTTTGGTAGAGTGTAAGTTCAAATGAATATTTAGGCCGTAAAAAATTTGTTTTTGTCCTTGAGTCAGTTCTGTTAATTTGGTACTTCGAGAAAGAAATTTAAAATTATTATATATGGAGTTTGGGTGGCCAATCTATCTAATCTAACCCATTGCCGGGTTGCCAAAAATGAACTGAGATCTGATTAAGATCTGAGAGTTTAGCATTGAAAAAAAATTCCAAAGTTGTCAGATGCAAAGGCTAAAGCTGGATTTTTTGTTATTCCACAAATAAATATGTTTGCTAGTGAAGAATTTCCAAAATTACTCACCAGCGCTCAATAATAAAAAAGTCGGAACTTTTTTAAAGGAGTAGCTTTTGGATTTTTAGGGAATAAAAAGTTATCGAGAACTAGTTGATAACATGGTAGAAGATTGGGTAACGAAAATCTTTAGAAGTACGCATGCTTTAAAAACAACGTGGTATAAATGAAAATACGATGGGGGACTCCATTTGGAGTTTAGTGAGACAAAGCTTTTGTAAACCTGAAAGGAAATGTAAATTTTTTTGTCATTTGATATAATATAAAATTATACCTACATAAATAAATATTTTATTAAAAAAAAATTTAAACTATGAATTTTTAAAATATTGATAAACCATTATCCTGAATACAAAATCAAACTTTTTAAGGGTATATATATATACATATTTGTTTGAAGCATCGATAGATCAAAATCAAATCAAAATGTGTTATTGCTAAAAGAAGCGGTTGTCCTTTTTTCCAGATTATCCTGATTATTAACATGTTTTGCAGGTTCCGGAAAAACCACTTTGTTATCGTTACTTTTCCGTTTATACAATTACGAAGGGATAATATCGATAGGAGGTGTTGATATACAAAGAATACCTTTGAAGATCCTCCGCTCTAATATATCCATTATGTCTCAAAACCCAATGATTTTTTCGAAAACAGTTCGTAAAAATTTGGATCCTTTGAATAAATATTCGGACGCTGAGATATGGCGTGCAATCAAGACGGTCCAATTGGATAAAGTCATAAAATCTCTGAATATTGAAATGAACGAGACAGGGTTAACTTTAAGCACTGGACAGAAACAATTATTATGTTTAGCTCGATGTTTGTTGAGCAAAAATAGAATCATCATATTAGATGAAGCTACTTCTGATATGGATACGGAAAATGAGAATTTAATCAATGCTGTTTTTGAAAATTATTTTACGGATTGTACCTTACTGATAATAGCACATAAGTTGAACTCTATTTTGAACTGTGACAGAGTTTTAGTGATGCAAGATGGAAAAATAGTGGAAAATGGAACTGTAAACAATTTGGGAAAGGATCAAAACAGTTTATTTCATAGTATGTTGCAGAACTCTAAACTACTGCATTGTATCTAATCGTTTTTTATAGTTTTTGAAAATATGAATAAATGAATTACATTGATTTTTTGTTTGTATATTTGTGTCAATCTATACGAAGTGTCTAATTTAGAAAATCGTCTTTTCTATAGAAAACTTGGTACTTTGGTTCTAATAGTATTAATCAATTTGTAATCAACTCTTTCGCTTGGTTTACACGAGTCTAGTTGAATGGGCGAGTTATTGGACCCAGTTGATAGGCCCAGTTGTTGCCCTGGTACTCGACCAGATATCCACGCGCATCCCAAAAAACCGACGCTATGATCTTGCCTACAGAAGGAACAGTGTGAAGTGATGGACCCACATTTAATCCATGGTTTTGGAACGGTGCAAAAATTCTATGAAATATTGCCAAACACTCGATGGAAACATCTTCAAGACGCTGTTTTTATTCCATTGTAAGCAAACACGGTATTCACCTTGTGCCCAAGTTTCTCATGTTCAAATTTTCAGCTAAATTCGATGTACTGCACTTTTTGGAATGCCTACTAAATGGTGGTCCAACTATAATGCACGATGTTACTTAATTTGACATTTCTTTGTCTCAGTGTTTAACAAATTCAACCATGGAGAGGTACATAATTGAGCAGCGTGTTAAGACTGTTGAAACCTTTTACGAAAATGGGCGTTCAAATCAAAATGCATGTCGTGCACTTCGTGGTTTTTTTGGTCAGCATAATCGACTAAATGTGTCCACAATCGGGAGAATTGAGCGCAAATTTCAGCAAACCGGGTCTGTAGGAAATATGAAAATACCTGTGCATGCTAGCATACCGTTCGTTCTGCGGAAAACATTGCTGTTGTTCGCGAGAGTCGTGACGTACGTTCAAAAGAAAAACAAATAAATGAAAACATAATCATCAAAACATGATATGTGTATTAATTTGAATACGGGAAGTACCAAAAGTTTTCCTTTTGAAATAAAATGTTTGATATCATTTCTCCAAATATCTATATAGTTTTCATAGAGTATTGATTTGACGTTAGCCAGAACTGACCGCTCAAAGTTAGAGTTCGATTAGATCTTGTGATTTCATTAACTTTATGAGGCTTGATATGGAAGTAATAAGATATATTTAAACTTCTGGAAGCAATCAAGGTAAATATGTCAGCTTTTTGTTTTAATTGCTGGAAATTTGTCACCTTTTGTCGCAAATTGTCGCATTATCCTATGGCTGCATCGACAAATATTAAAGTAAAGATAATAAGACAGTCGTTGGGCTTGTATACGCAAATTTTTATTTAAATTATCACGAATCGATGTGTTTTTGTACATTTTCTCCAAACTACTACTTGATGCCATAGTTATGATTAAACAATCAACTATCAAAAATTTAGGTAACTGAAAATATTTTATCAAATTCTTTACGCGACTCAAACACACGTGTTGTTTATACAGAAATACCATTTATATGCCGACATATCCAACCGTTCAAACAAGTGTTCAACGCGTTTGAACAATTAAAAGAATAAATGTTGGATTGATTTGATAGCTATATATCGACAAAATATGTAACAGACAAAAAGTTTTGATTATATTATACACATTATGCGGAAATATTGGAAACCGTACATGAGACTTTTTTCAGATTACTTAGATTACAAACTAGCGTTTATCAAATATATTTCTACTAGCACGAACTATCCAATTTTGACGATAAAAGATTAAATAAGTGGTGGACCATCGGTTTAGTCTTCTACAGTGCTCCAATGATCGTTACAGGGCAGCTGTTGCTGAAGTTGTGGATTTGGCCGCATTCAGAAGGTAAACATCCCCACGCCGCTTCTAACTCCCACGATCGGTTTTTTTCTCCTCTTCAATCCTTTACTACTCGCCAAATACCTTGGCCAGTTTTTCCAATGGAGTTGTTGTAACCTAAAAAAATTCTTTCATTTATAGTAAAAGACATTTCTACTACAAGAAATGAATGAGTATCTTATATTTAAATAAATCAATTTAATATTTTGTTTTTGATTGTAATCAAAAACAATAATCTATTTGTTTCAATTATTGATCGCACGTTCAATGATTTGTTTAAACTTAAAATTAATATTCAACAGACCAATAAATATATAGGTAACCTTACAATAAAGTCCCTCAATATTTCGTGAATTAGGTCAGTGACATTTAACTAAATAGAATAAATATTATTAATTATTTTTTTCATAGAAGGTGTTTGTTACAGTCAGCAATTGTTAATAATGGATAATTATCGAGATTTCGAATTTAAATTTTAGTGATAGTTCATCTGTTTTAAACAAAAGACGCGTTAAAAAATGTGTTTGTGAGGTAATTTCGAAAAAAATTTAGGTTAGTTTTAATTTTTATGTTAAAAAAATTTTAAAAACGTACTGATAAGGGATGAATAATCAATCATTGATGGAGAATTAATAAGAATTGATTTATTTTTCTAACAGAAATATCTTTTTTCAATATTTCAATTAAAAAATTTAGGCCAAAGATAATAATGGCTTTGATAATATCGTTAGCTTAAATCGCAAAACTCGTATCTTCTTAGCATCAAATTTGATTTAACCAAGGGACCAAAATTGGAAGTAGACTTATTTTTTTTCAATATGAGTAGAAATAGTACAAGTGAATTAACATGGATTGCGTTAGCTTTAAAAAAAATGGGGGTCTTGAACTGCAATTTTTTTGTATTTAGACTTCTCAAGTTTTTGTGCTAGATGCATTCAGAAATTATGATTCTAATGATATCAAAATGTTAATATAAAACAAAACGTAGTTACGTGGTTTGCGACTCGAGCCAACGATATCCTATTTTGCACAGTTGTTTTGAATAAGCCCGGTATAAAGTTTGAAAATACGCCATTGATAAATTGAGAGAAATGCTTTATTGTCAAAAAATTGTTACAATTTGTAGAAAGCTTGTAAAAACAAGAAAACAAACATATACAGAAGAAAATCATAATGAATACCAATATGTTAGGTAATAGAGATAGATAATAATTAATATAGAAGTCCGGCGAATAAATATTATTATTAGAATAGAAGTCGTTTACAAAGTAAATATGCCCTCAAATTATTGCGAAATGTGGGAAAAGATTTGATCGATTTGATTTCAATTGGCAACTGATTGTGCATTTTTTGCATTGTAAAATATTGAGCCCTCAACTAATTCTGAACGTGGAGTAGGTGAAGGTCGTGCTCCGCGTTCCTAAGTGCACAGCCCTGCAACGATCTTTCAATCTTTTAAAGAAGTCCCTGTAGTGATCCGTGCTGTTTAGTCCAAGTAAATATCTAACAGTTCTTTTTTATAGTTTGCTTAAATTGAGTCGCACCACGCGTACCCCAGAAAGGAAAGACACATCGGAGATGTGACTCAATGTGGGTATAATAGATTGTTAAGGAGGTAGATAAGTTTTGGAAACTGAATCTTAGCGCAAAGCAGGATGAACTTGATTTTTTAGATAAATACAAAAATAGATACATGATTATATCACAACTTTTATGTCAATATATCGTTTTGAATGATTTGAAAATTTAATTCACCAAATTTTTATTTTTTCCTGCGACATGATCTGGATATTATTACTCTCTGTGTTTTTTTCGATAGGGAGATAAATATGAAGATGTTTAATCTGTCGAAATCTAATGGTTCAAGACCTTGAAATTCTCAATCCAATTGCAAATAGACCGTACAAAATCACACTCATACGATAAAAATTATGACCAATTTTTCAAAAATAAATCAGAAAATTTTATAGAAAACATTAACAAAACTGTGTTGATGATACATCCGAAAAATGTTCCGCAAGCTGTGGACTGAATATTAGATGATGAAGATGTAAATAAAGAAAATAAGAATATTCGTAGGCAAAAACTGTAGCAAGTAGGTATTACTACACTAGGGTGATATGTTTTACCACTGATAGATAGGCGATGTCGTTTATAAACAGAATAAACAATATCGGGCATAGCACTGAGCCTTGGAGCACTCCACATTCTATTGGCTTGTAAAAGACATCGTTGTATCAACCCTCCCAAGCTGACTCCAATTGGTAATTTGATGTTTGATTTTCATCTCCTCCTTCATGCAGAGGTATAATTATAGCCGTTTTAATTTACTTGAGAAAAGTGCCATTTTAAAATGAAACGTTAATTGAAGTGGTAAGGTAATTTAATGTGCAATCGGGAAAACGCGAAAATATTTTTAATGTTCAGCAGTTGAGTATTTATATGTCATTAATTGTCCTACGAAGCTCTGCTAAATCTACAAGCATAAAGAAGAAACTGTGTAAGTTAGCATTAACATCAGAGAGTTATGAAAGCGGATCATGAGAAGGATTTATAGAATTTGATAAATTTTCAGCTACATTCACAAAGTAATTAACAATGTTCCGAAGAAAACCGAAAATTTACTATCGATAGATGCGTATAATACTGTTATTTGAACTGTTAATTATGAAATAATTTTATTTCAACCCCCCCGATATCTCGCTAAAACATTTGTAATCGTACAAAATATCCCTCCTACCGATTTCTTTTATTTTAATCAGCCTTATATAGCCCCGTAATTGGTACGTCATTATTACATTGAAGCAGTTGAATATAGCAATTTCCTCTTTAAAATTGATAAAGTACGTATTGTAAATTTAAAGACGTGGCATATATATTTTCGCTATTGATATTCCAAGTATAACGGCGTTTAACCTTTTATAATAAGTTTTATAATTATGATTTTTTATAGCTCTATTGTGTTGTTCCAGTGTTACATAAGCTTTTCTTACGAGGAAATTCATCAGCGCTTTGTACATGAGATAAAAACAGTGATAATTTGGAGATTAATGTGGTGCGTCAATTGAAAATCCACCGAAATGGACCATTGCGAACAAAAAAAGAGGAAAACGAACCCTCGGGAAACCGCTAATATTTTCTCGTTATTAAGTTTTGCGTAAGTATCTTAAGCTTAAACTTTTAAAATAATTTAACGAGATTTTCAATTATAAATTACTCTTAATCTTAATTAAAAAAAATGAAAAAAATTTTACCTACCATATATTTTCATATTTTCTTCTTCTTTTGATCTATTTTGTAACTAATTTTTCATCAAAAAAGATCTCAAGACGATTTATTAGAGAAATTAAATAGACAAAAGGGTACACAAGGAGTCTCTCATATTTATCTAAATATAAAATTTTAATAAAAAGTGGGAGACGGTCATTATTGAATTAAATCAATATATGAATTTTTTCAGTAAAATACACATTTTTGTTCCTACTGAAAAGTATATTACTTCGTGAATAATTTATTTCCGAGTCATATAAAAATGTTATTGTTAATGGATAAACATTTTTCACGTATAAAAACCATGCGAAAGTCACGTATCTAACTTGAGGTGCATTACTATATCTTCAAATCATTTTTAAAAAAATAAAGTTAAACTATTTAAAGAAATTAAAAGTAAAACTAAAATAGAGAAATACACTGCTTGTGAAACGCTTAGTATAGTTCCAATATCAATTGCGGATTATAAAAACCCTTGCCGACAATTTTGTTTGATCTAACATAGACGTAGAAACCTCATTTTATAAATTTATTATTTTTTATGCGACAAAGTATTCGTTAAAAGGCATTGATTGCAGTCGTACTTGGAAAAATAATTATTATTATACCTCGTTAACTTGCTACAACTTAATATCAAATTATAAAACGTAAATAGACGAGTAAAATTTACCTGTCTGTAAGGGAGTTTGGTTTAAACAGGGGACCAGACGTGAACTAAGTCCTTTTTGTACCCTACCATTTTTGAGTGGTATTTTTAGAATAAAACCAAATACTGATATTTAGGCAAAATCTAATACAGCCAAATAATAATATAGACTGTTTTCTGTATTTTGTTACAACAAATGGCGTATTACATATTAATTTTACCTATAAAAAGACTAATTATACTAAACAATAAGATGATCCTATATAATAAAACGGGATAGTAAACTTAAGTAGCAAGAACATATTAAAAACAAAGAAAAGAAACTAAAGCTCAAAACTATTGTTTTTTCTTAGTTCTTCTTCTGCACACTTTTTCATGCAACTATACGAGGTCTGGCTATTAAATAACGAGACTGCGCGCCTAGAGGGCGTCCTAGACAAGGGAGGTATCTAGATATCTTGTCTATGCACGTCCCAAAACACGTTTCCGTCACTATTAACGTATTTGTGCAGTAGCGGTTTGAAACGAACGGCTTTTTTCTCGTGTCGCAAACCATGTGTGGAGCAACGTATCAATCTCAAGTTTCTAGTTAAATTGAGAAAAAACTCCGCCTGATTGCTAGAAATTATTGCAAGAGGCCTATGGGGACAATTTTCTATCTCATACGCGTGTTTTGAGTGGTGTAAGCGCTTTAATAAGGGCCGAGAGAGCACTGAAGATGACCAGCGCCCAGATCGCCCTGTAATTGTTACATCTCCGGAAAGAGTGACCAAAATCAACCAAATTGCCGTGCAGATCGTCAAATCAGCATCCGGATGATTGCCGAGGCTGTAAACGCCGATAAAGAAACGGTTAGAAAAATTTTACACAAGGATTTACACATAAAAAAAGTCTGTGCGAAGTTGGTGCCTAACCAAATGCTCTTGCGTCAACGGGTCTGCTCAGATTTCCTTGAAAGGTTAGAAAGATCACCAGTCTAATTGTTTAATAGCCAGACCTCGTAAATACTGAGTATTTTGCGTTCCCATATTTCTAGTTTATTTTGATCTTTTTTGTTAATTTTCCAGGTTTTTCACGTGTAGGTAAATGTCTTATTATTTGGTACATTCTTATTTTAGCAGTTCGTGATACATCTTTTTAGTTTAACATTTTTCATACAAATTCCCTTTGCTTTACTGCCTCTTACTATTCTTTTTCATGTTTTCCTTTCTTCGTCTCTTTATTTGTTATAGTGACCCTAATCTGCAGCTATTATTTCCACTACAGTTTATGATAATATCGAATTTCTCATTGTATTTTATTTTTTTCTTGTTGATCACTACGCCATATTCTCTTCCAGTAGGTTAAATACACTTCCAAGTGCGTTCCTGTATCTTACTATTAGTACTATGTCTTCTTCACACGCTCCTATTGAATCTTGAGTTTCATACTACTTTCTCTTAGTATGATTTCTTGAACTGAGTTTAAGATAATTGTGAATAATTGATCTCCTTGTCTCCGATCTTGGTCTATCTTGAATTCATTACTTGTAGTGCCGTCCAAAATTTCTTTACTCTTGGTTTTTTGGAACGTCATTTCAACTAATCTTCGCAATTTATCTTAAACTTTTCCATTATCTTCATGATATTTGTGAACGATGAGTAGCATATACAGACTTAGTAGTAGACTGGTTAGTAAGCATTTTGTAGCAAGTTGTTTCATAATGGACATTGCGTATATTATCGATTTTTTTGCTTCAAACCCTTTGTTTTTAATATTTTTGCCAGAATTTTGTATGTTAGATTCAAAAGTTCTCTTCCGCGGTAGTTATGACATTCTTCTTTGAGGTTTTTCCTAGATACGTATGATGCCTTGTTCCAATTTTCAGGGATCTTTTCTTCTCGCCATAATCGTCTCAACAAGAGACATATTCTTTCAGTTAATTGTTCATCTCCATATTTTATTGTTTGGTACCGTTATGGCCTGATCTTCCTCTTCAAAATACTATGAGAATCTATTTATTTTCTCTTCTTCATCTTCTATTAGATAATTTTTTTTCAAAGTAAATTCTTTCGCTCTTACTGAATATCTGTTTATTTACTATTGTTACTTTATTATGTTTCTTTGTATTTTCTTCTTTGTTTTCGTTTAATCCTTTTCGTCTCGTTTTATTTCTTTTTTCCAGTACCTGTTGGCATTGTTCATTGAACCTGTTATCAGGACCCTTCTCCTGGACATTCTTGTCCGACATCGACTAACAAATAGTCAAACCAGTATTGACTTATGGTTCATGCTTACACCGGTAACTTCATCCACACTCTCTAACAGTCAAAGAAGACATAAATGGAGAGTGCTAGAACGAAGAACGACTTGGAACTTCTAGAAAATCGTCAAGTTCAAATGCACGAACTTTTTTGAACTTGATACGAAAATTTAAAGTTCAAAAACAATTCAATGAATTATTCTTTCTTGAGTGAACCATTGGAAATACCTAGGACAGTATTAAAATCATTGTTTCTCTCTGTATTTTTTAAATCATTAAGCAAATAAGTCAAGGTTATTACTAATTCGAATCCTCTACTAAATCATCTATGTGGTTTTAGATATCCAAATGTATCTTATTGTTCAATATTTTTCTTGGAATTTTTGCATTGTTTTTCACTGAAATGAAAATTCATAGTATGTTCCAATATTCAAAATCTTGTTACTTCGAATTTCATATGATTTGCTGTTTTATTTTTTCTCAGATATACGGTTAGTTTATTCAAGAAAGCTTACAAGAACAATGATCTCGAAGAAGATGATTTATACGAAGTTTTAAGAGCTTGTGGTTCTACAAAATGCGGAGACAAATTGGAAAACCAATGGATTAAAGAAAACAATTTAAAAAAAGAAAAGGATCCTTCTATATATCGGTTGATGTGGGCTAGATTCGGAAAGCGATATATTTTAATAGGAGGTATTCATTTATGTTGGAAAATATTTAATAGGTAAGATAAACCCTAATTAATTTTTACTCATAAATATCATGGTAAGATGTACCTGGTGTCTCAATATAGCTTCGGAAAAAAATTAAAACAAATATGAGAACGTAATTGAATCAAAAATATATATATAAAGTCATAATTAAGAAAAATTATCTAAATAAGGAACATAATATAAAATTCTACGTATATTTATTATTACAAGTTTCCAAAATAGAGCTATAAATTTTACTTTCGTTTCAAGTATTTTTGAATCTTATAATTGAATCTATGTTTTTTCGATATTTCATAGTTCGTTAATGCAGTTTTATTTTTTTATCGGATTTATGACCTCTTAGTCTATTTTCTAAATGCTGAGATGTCTGTCCTATGTAGATAAAAAAACTGCTTTAACGAACCATGAAATATCAAAAAAAAATACAAGAAAAAGAGAATTTTTAGAAATGGTTCACATTCATAAGAACGAAAAAGCTATAAATGATAAC
The DNA here is from genome assembly GCF_026230105.1 of Diorhabda sublineata. Classification (NCBI taxonomy): domain Eukaryota; kingdom Metazoa; phylum Arthropoda; class Insecta; order Coleoptera; family Chrysomelidae; genus Diorhabda; species Diorhabda sublineata. The sequence continues at coordinate 5,249,485 of NC_079474.1, read as the reverse complement.
AAAGACATAAATAATTGAAGTAAAATTTATAGCTCTATTTTGTAAATTCTAATAAAACTACAAATAATTTCTATTTTGATTCTATTCTTATTTTTATATTCATGATGAAGATGATCTATCAATCAATATAAATAAGCAAATTATCAAAATATGATATTCTCATATTTTGATAAAGACTTGAAGAAAAGTCGAAACGTCAATTTTATCTATCTTTCAAAAATTATTTTAAAAAACTTATTTTAAAACACAAGAGACCTAAAATTCAAGAAGATTTAAAAACATGAACATAAGAAAAGGTCTAAGAAATAAGAAATGAAAGACATTTAATATGTTCCATATTATATACGTGGACAAACGAAGAAGAAAAATGTCTGATGAACAATATGAATGAAATGAAATGTGATTATATATTCAGGTGTGGGACAATTAACCGAATTTTAGACGAAAATTCTCTAGAAAATAAATGGAAATCACAGACAAATAAATTGATTCCACTTGTGGACTGTGGAAGATATTTTTGTTGAAAAATGTGTAGGTATATATTTTACAAACTCAACCATTGGAAAACTCAACTACTCGATCTAAATACAGGGTGAGTTTTATATATGGAACGCCTCAATTATCTCGGAAACGGCTTGTACGATTTTTAAAAATTTTTTTGCGCAAGGCTCTTGTAATACGGCCTAAATTATGGTGGTATCTACGTTGTTGTCATTTCTCTTCTTTTTACGGAAAACTAATGAACTTTGATATTTCAAAGAGATCACCTTATAGCTATTTTTTGTTTTTGGAACTCCTCAAGAAATACTGATTATCTTTCATGTAATATTCTCTATACCTAAATGCCCCTAAATATAGTACAATTAGATGCCTACCATGGAATAAACTCGTTTAATTTGAATATTCTTTAATAATTGTAACAAGGTCTAGTGTCAGTAAATTGGTAAGAAGTTTAACGAAGTTTTTACAAGCTTTTTTCTACAAATTTTAACAATTTTTTGACAATAAAGCATTTCCTCTCTCTCTAATGTTTTTGTCAAGAAATAGATCCACATTTGTGAAATAGAAAAATCATGAATTTTAAAAAACATACAGGACAGGCGATTACAGCAGATGCGATTTTTAAAACTTTGTAATACATTTTGCAACATCCCTGACAGCCCAATTCTTCTTATTTCTGTGATAATCCTATCTCTTAATTCCTGAATATTAGCAGGTTTTGTATTATAAACGATATTTTTTAAGTGATTCCACAGGAAATAGTCTAAAGGATTCATGGCGGGGGATCGCGGGTGCCATTCGATAAAATCACACCTTCCAATCCATCTTCTGGGAAACACATGATTTAGGAATTGCCTCTCCACAAACACATAGTGAGGTGGAGCACCATCTTGTTGTAGATAAATATTGTCGTTTGGGATATTGTTATTCTCTGAAAATAAATCTAATACGCTGGACCATTTGAGTTACCATGAATGAAAAAGGGCTAATTATTTTGTTACCTATTATTCCAGCCCATACATTAAGTTTTTCGAGATATTGGATGTGGGATTCACGCGTCCAACGAGGATTGTTACGTGACTAGTATCTACAATTATGCCGATTGACGTTTCCATTAATACAAAAAGTGACCTCATCGCAAAACATTACTTGAAAAATTTGGATCGTTATGATTATAACATTTTATATAACTCTTTACAATGGTATAAACATCTAAAGATTTGTTTCCAGTTGATGCAGTTTTCAGCGCCCTGTTTTGGATAAATGTTTTACTAAACCAGTTTCGTTAAACTTTTTCACTAATTTACTGACAGTAGATCTTGTTATGGGATTTCGGTTAGGATATAAATTATTAAAGATATTACACGTTTCTTGTTGACTTCTACGCCTATCACGATATCCTAATATTATTAAAATATCAATTCGTTCTTTATCAGATAAACGATCCACTTTCAATAAACTTTGAAACGTCAAATTTGTTATTTTAGCAGTCATAGCCACATTAGATGCAAAATATTAAGTATTTCTCCATGGTGATCCATTTAAAATAACAAAGTTCGTTATATTTTTCTGGAAAAAAGAAAAATTTGACAGCAATGTAAATACTACCATAATACCGGCCGTATCGCAAGACTCTTGTACACAACAATTTATAAAAATCGTACAAGCCGTTTCCGACGTCTACCTCCTTTAAGTAACATAGCAAATAATATATTGAAGGCACAAATCCAAATGAAGATATTGCTGCTTCAATTAAAACATCAGCCGAAAATTTTAAAGACGTAGAACTAGAAATTGGAAGAAACAAATTGAATTTCTGTCAACTTCCAATGTTTCTTTGTACTGTACTGTAGTCTGTCTCATATGAACCCTACGGACCCCGGGCCGTGCCTCAAAATTCTCGACGCCGTTCAAAAAAGCACAACACGAAAATTGAAAACATTAATGAGAATAGTTTATACAAATTTACAAGCGCACGTGCTGTTAAAACGACACAATTGAGTAATGACTGCATTAACTGTTTGAACCGTAATTTCGTCATTCATTTCCCTGATTTCTAATAACTTTATAAATTAGATTAGCCAACAGTAATTTTGGAGGAAATGAAATTCCAAGGTTTCGTCTGATTCTCCCAATACTCAAAGATATTTTCTGTTAAATTCGCTCTTCCCTCTATTACGCTTAATTATACGGGATATGAATTGTAAATTCGTTTAAAAAACGATATTCTATTTTTAAAACCAGCTATAGCTCTAATATTTCACGAACTTTAAGTGAAATAGCACATGAAATATAGAGGGTGTCTCATAAATAATATTGATTTCTAATCTTCACTTTGTTTATTAAATAATCACAAAACAAAAAGACTTAATAATCAAAGAATAGTCTATCGTTTTGTTTGGTGTCAATCCAACTTTCAGCAAGATCTTTGAGACCTTGATGATGGTGCAAAGTCTCTACGATATTATTTCGCGTAATTAGCTGTAAACTATAAACCTCGGTCTTAATATCACGATAATCTGGAATAATTTCGAAGTACATACGCTAATTCCTAGTTCCACCAGACATCCAACAAGACTTTGCGCTCGATAGATCTCAGATTTGGTAGAAAATTTCCTCAGCTCACTATGGAAAATAATAGAGCCGGTATTTTTTATAGCCTCCACATTAGAGAACTCCCAAAAGATACTCAATTTGGATATTGTATGGCTGAGCTAGAACTAAAGGCTTGAGCAGCTTTCGTCTCTGTGATGCAGAATTTTCTCGGATATAAAAAATATTAAAATTATATTGAAGAGTTTCTGCTATATTTACGAATATGGGATGCAATAAGTGCACAAAACTCCACCTTCTCCATAGTCACCTGGATATGTTTCCGGAAAATTCATAAGATATGAGCAAAGAGTAGGAAGGACTTATGTATCAGGGTTTTCCCATGATAATCCATAATTTATGAGATATGAATATGATGTCTGTTTTGCAAAAGAAAATTATCATCAATCCCCGGCACTATTTTTCATATTTCTTATATAAAATGACGTCCTAAATGAAATATAACTGCCGTTCATTCACAATTTTCGGGGAAGCTCCGCATTTGTCCTATTACCACTTTCCCACATTAATAATAAACTTTTGGATATTGATTTAATTTGAAGGGGTAAACAGAACTAATTTAGCCAGAAACCATTATAAATAATGGAGATATGTACCATAATTTTGTGTTTGCTTCCCTATTATACCCTGAAGCAGAGTCTCGTCCCAAAAGTCAGCAGTACTTCGCCAACATGCTTGCATGCCACTTCCAGGAAAATTTCTTCTTTATCCTAGCAATGTCTTGATGGAACCGTTCTCTGTGTTCATCGGTGCAATTCCTCGACGTGAGGGACAAAATCATCACTTTTTTGGTTATCAAAAAATTTCTTATATACATTTTGGAATACAAGCCAAGCACGTTTTTCTTTTTGATTTAGGTGTTCGATAAACGTCGAATCTTGGAGAAGTTGTCTAATGTGGGGACCCGCAATAACTCCTTCCTTGATTTTAGCTTCGCTGAGACGAGGAAATTTAGTTTTAAAATTGAAATGCGTCACCTGTCTTGTCCATTACTTTCCCAAACTGTTTGATCAATCTAAGTATGCAAGGGTAAATATTTTTCCTTCGAAACAAATGGATCGACAAAAATTTTTCGCAGAGGCCAGTTCCGTACAGTTTAATATTTGTTTCGATTTAAACACCGCAGTACTACAACGAAAAGAGCAATGCAAGTCTTGCAGTGAATATGTCTAACTGTTTCTTTATATTTGTTCTTCTATATTTGTAAAATATTGTAGTTTCTGTATAATTTGATAAAATAATTTTGCCATACACTGGGCTATAAATTTTATTACCTGCTTTCGGATGTATAACGGTTAGAAATTGGAAATGTAAAAAATATGTGAAAATAAGAGGATGATGGGGAAAAGCTGAGGTCATATTTAGAATCAGGAAGTCATTTTACATAGGAATCGTTAAGAATGGTGTCAATTCCGATTATCTAGCCTGTTATTGTTCTCTGATACGTCATTTTCTAAAGTCCGCACATCACAGAAAAGCATAAAATCAAATTTTCTAGAACTCAGTGATTAATTGTTTTTGAGTAAAGTCGTTCTAAGTAGATAAGAGGATAGTCCCAGAAGTACCTGGCCTGACTAGGAGATGGCGGTAGCTGCTTGAAAACTACCACTGTATTAGAAAGTACACAATGTAGACAGCATGTGTTTTAAACACTTTTATTTGAAAGGCCTTAGCCCAACCAATATAAAAGCTGAACTAGATTCTACTTTGGATGAGTCTGCTGATTCATTATCAACAGTAAAATATGGGGCAGTGTGTTTA